>NC_053028.1:334277453-334380829 GCF_003073215.2 Triticum urartu | reverse complement strand
CGACGCCGAGCGGTGGCTTATCATGGACACCACCCAGGCAGAGCTGGACTACATCGCCACTAGGGCGAGGGAGGCACAGCTTGCCATGGAGGCCGGCAGCACCAAGGGCGTGGAGGACATGGCCGCAACGGCGGCGGAGGAAGAGGAGCTCTCCCGGTGGGCGGCAGCCTCCAGGGAGGTCAGCAGCGCCAACACTGGATCTCCGCTCGTCGAAGACGCGGCCGACGAGTCGTCGGGGGAGGAGGAGGACGCGGCGGCAGGCTCGACGCCAACCAAGGGAAGAGGGCGAGTCCCGCGGCGGGCTGGCTCCGGTGAGCCGGTCCGGTCCGGCAGGGCTGCGCGGCCTCAATTGACCCTGGAGGGGTCTGGGTTCCACACGAGGACCACGACAGCCAATAGGCTGACGAAGGCCGCTGAGAAGAAGAAGACAACAGCCCCTTCCTCATCCGGGCGCGCACAAACCCCGCCGCCTCCTTCGCCTCCTCCGGCAGGCGTCGACTCGGATGATGATGCAGAGCTCCCTTTTGATCTCGGGCCTCTTAGCCCGGAGAGGAAAAGGAAACTGGTGGAAGAGGACGAGACGGATGACGAGTAAGTTCTCTGTTCCTTACTGTCATTTCCATTTCCTTGAATTGGGTCGCTTGTCTTGATCCATTTTTGCTTCCGTAGGGAGACAGAGACGTTGGCCCAGAGGGTGAAGAGGGCGAGGACCTCGGCGAGCAGCCAGCCCCGGGCTGGGGCTTCAAACACACCACTGGTGGCGCTGAGCAGCCCGGAAAGCAGCACCCGACGCAGCCACCAGCGTAAGTTCGTCACCCTCTTCTTACTCGACACGTGGTAGGTGCTTGATGCTATGATGCTGACCTTGCCGGGTTTGCAGGAGGGGAGCGGCAGCAGGAGGAGCCACAGAGGGCTACTCCTAACACACCACCCCCATCGACTACGCCGCCGCAGGGGGCGTCCCCGGCAAGGGCATCAGGCACGGAGCCCACACCTATGGAGGAAGAGGGGAACTTGGGCGCTGCTGGCTCTGCCACGGCGCCAAATGCTGGCCGAGAGGGGACTTCTGCTTCTCAGCCTAGCACCGGTGAGTCGCCTGTCCTTCATCTCTGTTTTTCCCTTATTCTTTTCCTGGCTTCATTGCTCCCGTTGCTGCCCAGGCCCTCCTTCAACAGGTATGGAGGACGTGGACACCGTTGCTGGGAACATTGCTAAGGAGGCCGCCAAGGATGCTGCCGAGGACACCGCGGCGGGGGCCGCCAAGGCGACCGACGAGGCTTCTGTCGAGGGCGCCAGTGGTGGACCTGCCGGTGAGGCCGGCAAGGCCTCCGCCGAGCAAGAGGTGGTGGGTGACCAGCCTCCCTCCTCCTCAACCTCGGGCCCCGACAGGTATCTGAAAGTGGGCGACGATCTCTTCGTCCACCTCCCAGGGGCGTCAAGCCGGGCGCCCGCTGAAGGGGAAGTTTTCGACAGCAAGGTGCTTGCCGCCACCGGGCTCGAGGTGGTTGATGAGCCAGGCGTTGGTGGCGACGGTTCTCCAGAAGAGAAGCTTTTCTGTGCCAGGGGGGCCAATTTCCGGAGGCTCCAAGTGCTCTACCGTGCTCGCCTGGACAAGGTCAAGTCCTGGATGGCAATAGTGGACAACACGGAGGTGGACTTCAAGGCGCGCGTTGCCGAGACGCAGACCTGGTTCCACCAGGCTCGCGAGGAGCAGAGGGCCTTTCAGGAGAAATTGGCCGAGCGCAATGTGGAGCTCACCATGAAGATGGCCGACATCGAGAAGGCCCAGGAAAAGGCGGTGAACTTGGCTGCCGCGGCCGAGGCCACCCGGAACCAGCATCAAGCCACCTTGGATTCCCAGGAAGAGTACCTCACCGCGCGTGAGGCGAAGCTTGCCGCAGCGCTCCGTGGCAAGGATGAAGAGCTCGAGGCCCTTGTCGCGCAGCGGACTCGCGAGCTGGAGCAGAGGCACAAGGAGGCGCTCGATGCCCAGGCTCTGGCCCATGCCGACAAGGTAAGGGAGTTGGAGGTGGCGTAGGACGAGCTGAAGGAGTAGGCCCTCAAGCTGTCCAACGAGAAGAGCACGCTCAACAGCGCCTTGGTGGAGGCGCAAGGAGCGGTCATCAGCAGGGCTGGGGAGCTCTCCAAAGTGCAAAACTCCGTCAGAGACCTCAAGCTGAAGCTGGAGGATCTCGAGAAGATGCTGTCGGAGAGCAGGGCTCGGGAGGAGACCTTGACCAGGAGCCTGGAGGAGGAGAAGCATCTGCGGGCGAATGAGGCCTCCTCCCACCAGGATTATGTGGCGGGCGAGAACAGATGGATCAGCCGTCTGGAGGAGGTCGCCGGCAGGGTCACCTCGCAGTTGGCCACCATGGGGATGCCACACGTGAGGTAAGCCCCTGAGCGCAGCGGGACCGTCAACACCAAGTTGACCCTGTTCTTCGAGGGCGTCCTCGGAGCCTTGGCGTATCTTCACTCCAACAGGACAGCCACGCTGGCCGAGGAGGCCCGGCGACTTTGTCGGAGGGTCGTGACCAAGGTCCTCACGAAGACGACGTACTAGAATCCCGATCTTGACTTCACGGCCGCGATGAAGAGCTTGCCGGATGGTGCTGACCTCACAGTGCTCAAGGAGCGCATCAAGCCCATCACCGACTGCATCGACCAAATCAAGAGGGTGGAAGGCCAGCGCCGGGATTAGGCATCCCGTTCTTCTTCGCCGCTGCGGGTTCCCGACCAAGAAATTTTTTATCTTTAGTTAGAACCGCAGCTATGATGTGATGTAATATAACTTTGAAGTACTCTTAATTTTCATGCATGTCATTTCCCCGCTCGATTCCTCTATGCGTGCCCTACGTCGATCGGGAAGGCTTGCCGGCGCGGAAGCCCCTAGCGGCGTTTTGGGGACGGATCCCCATGGCTAGCCGGGTACACGTGCTGTCGGACGAGCCACCTTTCCGTTCTGAACGCGGCCGCTCGAACTGTCGAGCTTGACTCGAGTCAGAATCGGCGGCGTTGCAGATCGTGGAAGGCTACTCTGCCATTCTTGATGCAGCCGCTTGAGCTGTTGAGCGGACTCGAAACAGGGCAAGGGCGTTGCCGATCGTGGTAGAGCCCCCTGGCTTGCAGGTTTCTCATACAAAGCAAATATCTCCGGGGGGAATAACCTCAAATAAGAAGGGTAGCACAAATAAGGGTTCAGTGCAACTTAGCTTCTGTTTGCGATCGCTCGAGTGTCGATCTTCTGGCCTCCTTTCTTCTTCAAGGGTCACGAAGATGAAGGAGTGCCGAGCTAACTGCTAGAGCCGATTCTCACAATTGCGTCCCCTACCTGGCGCGCCAAAGATTTCGGTGGGAACGACACCTATGGGATCACAAGAATCCCTATTACGGTTGCGGGGTGCGGGGTCATTAGAAGAGCGGATCAAACAGATAGCACACGGTTCGTTTATCCAGGTTCGGGCCGCGGGGATGCGTCAAACCCTACTCCTGCTTTGGTGGATTGTATATCTGTGTTCTTCAGCTAGCTATGGGGCGTGAGGAGCTCCAAAAAGCCGAATCCCTCTCCTGGTCGCCTCGGGCCTCCTTTTATAGGAAAGGGGTTGCCACAGTAGCACCAGGAGGTGGAAAGGGAACAGTGATGCGAGGTTATCCCTCGCATTACATGACAAGGCGCATTTAATGCATCTTGCCTAGGTGTCCTTGCTTTATCGGGGATGGGGGAGAGACCTGTCTCGTCCGTCACCACTCCCTCTCGTGTCGACTCGCGCCCTGGCCAGCGGTGCCCACGATGCCATGTAGGCAGGCAGGCAGCTGAGGTGGCGTAGTGGTGGGTCTCCACGAAGATCTGCATGCCGCCACGCAGGTGCTTGCCCAGCTGGTTGGGTCGGCAGCTGCATGCGAACGGCAGTGGAGGTTCGACTGGCGTGGGCCTGATGGTGGCCCAACAGGTGTTCTTGGAAAGGGCCTTGCCGGGGCCCCAGCAAGGGTCTTGCCGTGGCGCCTGCTGTCATCCCCGGCAAGGCTCTTGCCGGGGGCCTTGTGGTTCTCCTTGGCTGGGATCCCACCGAGGATCATCATCTTCTGAAGGGTGTATCTGATCTTGAATGTCTTCACAAAGATCTGCATGCCACCACGGGGATGTCTCCCGAATCCTTGCCCCATGGGGGCAGTGGACTCAAGGGTGACTCACTCCGTAGGTGTGGGGCGAGCTGCCACGGCAAGGGTCCTGCCGGGTTTGCTAAAACCGCCTCCCGGCAAGGATCTTGCCGGGGGGTCCGTTTCGTCCCCTTTGCTCTTTGTGGTCTTGGTCTTGGCGTCGTTCTGCTTCTCCTGAGCTTCGGCCTTACCTTGGCTCACCTCCTTTGCCTTGCTCAGTGTGGTGGTGCCCGTGGCTCAGACTGCCCGTGCACAGTTACAGGGGTACAAAAAGTGTACCACTCTTTTTGTACACCGACAAATGGGCTTTATTATATCTTCTATATTATTTTTGGGACTAACCTATTAACCGAAAGTCCAGTGCAAATTGCTGTTTTTTTGCCTATTTCAGTGTTTTGCAAAAAAGGTATATCAAATGGAATCCAAACAGAATGAAACATTCGCGAGGATCGTTTTTGGAACAGACATGATCCAGGAGACTTGGAGTGGACGTCAAGGAAGCAGCGAGGCGGCCACGAGGTAGGGAAGCGCGCCGAGGGGGGGCCAGGCACGCCCCCCACCCTCGTGGGCCCCTTGCAGCTCCAACGACATACTTCTTTCGCCTATATATACTCTTATACCCTGAAACCTTCTGGGAGAGCCACGAAACACTTGTTCCACCACCGCAACCTTCTTTACCCGTGAGATCCCATCTCAGGGCCTTTTCCAATGATCTGCCGGAGGGGGATTCGATCACGGAGGGCTTCTACATCAACACCATAGCCTCTCCGATGATGTATGAGTAGTTTACCACAGACCTTCGGGTCCATAGTTATTAGCTAGATGTCTTCTTCTCTCTCTTTGGATCTCAATACAAAGTTCTCCTCGATCTTCTTGGAGATCTATTCGATGTAACTCTTTTTGCGGTGTGTTTGCCGAGTGATGAGTCCATTGTTACACCCACAACCCCTGCTGCTATACATACTAGACCAATTACTTGAGCTCGCGCACGCCAATTGAATAATCAGGCACTTCGTTTCTTGGTAACGATTCTAATGTTCATGAGAATATGATGCTGCCTAAATTGGATACATTTGTTTGGCTTACAAATGAAGGGCCTAGCTTGGACAACAAAGATGAACCTTGGAGCAAGTTCAAGCATGGAGATGATGGCAGGCGCAAGGGGATCAAAAACGGAGTTACAAGTGATGATTTAAGGACTTTGAAGCCACCATAAGGAGTGCATGAAGCCTTGGACAAAATATACAAGATGCCACTTCATAAATTTCGTCCAAAGGCTATTCTAGGTGCTGCGTCACCTTATTATTGGCCAGGCCCATGTATTTTCGAAATACTTAAGTATAGGCTATTTTTCGAGTCTTATGTGTGGGGAAACAAGAGCTAGGGTTGGTTTCAGACCCCTCCTCCAAGGGCCACGAAATTCCCCCCTCTTCCTCCATATATACAGCCCTTAGGGCATCGTTTAGACTTTGGGTTTTGTTTAGATTAAAGTTTGCCATAGCTTCAACTTCGCGTACTGCGTTTGTGTTCAATGACCAGACAAAGGCGTCACAGAACCCCACCTTGATCAATAAATCTTTCCTCTTTTATTCACAATATCTAGATTGCAATCTTAGTTTCTTGCTTGTTCTTCGTTTGCTCCCAGGAAATAGACCCTCGTGGTCAGGTTGATCGTGCTCCGGCGTGGTCAATAACCCTCGGAAGTTGGTTTAGCGATTTCTAAGGCGCG
This sequence comes from Triticum urartu, assembly GCF_003073215.2. NCBI lineage: Eukaryota > Viridiplantae > Streptophyta > Magnoliopsida > Poales > Poaceae > Triticum > Triticum urartu. The sequence goes on along the minus strand of NC_053028.1, from coordinate 334,374,942 downwards.
ACGTCTTGGCACGTTCGTAGTCAGATCATCAAAGTTGACTCCCACCGAAAATGATATCTAGCTCAGCGAAACATCGGGACACCTTCGCCTCTATCAAGTGGTATCAGATTTCCAGGTTGCTCGGTGAGATTTTATAGTTTTTCGTAGTTTAGATCGAGTCTGTTCTTCATACCTACAGTCCACGAAAAAAAAGCCAAAAATAATTAGGTTAGTTCATCATATCCGAACCAATCCGAGCCTTTGCATAGTCTTTTCAGTATTTTGCTTTGTTGAATTTGCGGTTGCATCGTCGTGTCTAGTTGCTAGTATTAGAGTCTAGTCTTTTAGAGTTTCGAGTTCTGGTCATTAGTTGTCACGCCGCCGCCGCACCATCATCATCGCCCTGCAATCTACCACCACCGATTCTCCGCCATCGATCCGTCTCCATATACCAATACCAATCCATATCCATATACCACCACCAATCTGTATCCATATACCACCACCGCTGCCATATCCTACCACAATATATCCACCACCAATCCGAGTTCCTTTCATATTAGGTTTGTTTTCAAGATCTGTCTAGTTTCCGATTCGTGTTTCCTTGCCTGAGTAGGTTTCGAGAAAAGAGTGCAAAAAACCAAAAAAGGAGCGCCAAAAAAAGAGGAGCGCCAAAAAAATAGAGCGAAAAAATCCAAAGTGTGCTTTTCCCTTGTTTACGTGCAGCGCCGTGATTTTGTTAGTGTTCTAGGCTCGCGTCTCTAGCACGGTCTAGCCTAGGACCAGCACAGTACCGTCGTTGAGCGTTTATTCAACTTGGCATCTCTGAATTGATTATTGCTGACCCTTTTTGCTACCATACTATAAGCCTTCCCAGCTCCACATACATCTACGTCGTGCGTTTGATTTTCCCTGGTAATCTCTCTATCCAAGCTTTGAGAGTTTTGACTACGACGGTTGCCGATCACCGCCTGCTGCTGGGTAAGAACTAGTAAGAATTTGAGATTTGCTTGACGGATTTGTGACACCCACCACCACATCTTGTTAGTAGTCTGTACGATCATATTCTTGTGTGTTTCTATTGCTGCTAACCATGGCAGGATCAGAAGCCGACGAGACTGACTGGGAGAACATGACGAATAAGGAGTTGCATGATAAATTTCAGCAAATGATGAGTGGACAGGTGCAAGATGTGCTAAACAGATTTGAAGAGGCCATGGAGAAGATAGATGGGATGGAGAAGACGTTCGAAACAAAGCTCGATAACAAGTTTAATGAATTGCTCGCACGTCTTCCCCCACCACCACCAGCTGCCCCTAACGCACCTCTACAACAACAACAACAACAACAACAACAACAACAACAACAACAACAACAACAACAACAACAACAGCAACAACAACAACAACAACAAAAACAACAACAACAATAACTTTGCTTTCCAAATCAAGTGGGACGAGCATAGCGCGTTCCCATTGACCCTGGGCAAAATTCTAGTGCCGCTATTAATACTTATGTCGCTCCTACTGCTACTACAGAGGTGGAGGACCATTACGAGGATGAGGTTGATCAAAATCAGAACTACATGCAACCACTAGCACCACCACCACCAGGTCATCCTCAGGCATATCATCGCAATGGTAGGGTTGCACTACCATATGAGGTACGAGATCATGACCATCTTCCTAAACTGAAATTGAATATTCCACCATTTGAGGGTAGATATGTTCTTGATATATATCTTACTTGGGAGTTAGAAACAGAACAACGTTTTACATGTTTACAATATCCTGAGGAGAGACGTGTTCCTGCTGCTGTCTGTGCTTTCACTAGCTTCACATGTGTTTGGTGGTCTGAACATTGTAGATTATATCCTATTCCAACTACTTGGGCTTCTTCGAAAACTGCTATGCGTACTCGTTGGGTTCCACCATATTATCCACGTGAATTACTTCAAAAATTGCAGCGTTTAAGACAACGAAAAAATTCTATAGAAGAATATTATTAGGAATTACAAACTGGCATGATTAGATGTGGTATTGTTGAGGAGAATGAAGCTATGCTTGCATGTTTTATGGGTGGATTAAATAGAGAGATGCAGACCATTCTAGAGTATAAGGAGTATACTAATATCACTTGTTTATTCTATCTTGCTTGTAAAGCTGAACGTGAAGTGCAGGATCGACAGGCATTGGCGCGAACTAACTTCTCTACAGGTCGATCTTCATCATGGACACCACGTGCATCCTCTACTTCCACTACACCAGCACCTCCATCAGGTGCCACCTCCAGCCGTGATACAAGAAAGCAGGCACAACCACCACTATCTGCCAAGAGCACACCTGCCGGGCCTGCGCAGAGCTCTTCTTCTTCCATGGCATCAACAGGGCACACAAGTGATATTATTTGTCGTCGTTGTAAGGGAAGAGGACATTTTGCGAGAGAATGCAAATCTCAGCGTGTGATGATTGCTACTGAGGATGGTGGGTATGAGTCCGCTAGTGACTATGATGAGGAGACTTTGGCTCTTATTACACATGGAGAACACGGTGGAGATGATTCTGATCGTGAGACGCAATACATGGCTCCTGAAGATGCTGACAGGTATGAATGTTTAGTTGCTCAACGTGTTTTGAGTGTGCAGGTTACACAAGCTGAGCAAAATCAGAGGCATAGTTTATTCCATACAAAGGGAGTTGTGAAGGAACATACTTTTCGCGTCATCATAGATGGAGGGAGCTGCAATAACTTGGCTAGCATGGAGATGGTGGAGAAGTTATGTCTCACCACAAGACCACATCCACATCCTTACTACATCCAATGGTTCAACAACAGCGGCAAGGTTAAGGTAACACGTATTGTTCGTGTGCATTTTAGTATCTCTACATATGCTGATTATGTTGATTATGATGTGGTACCTATGCAAGCATGTTCCGTATTGTTCGTGGGGGCACGCCTAGAGGGGCCAGGTGCGCCCCCTCCCTCGTGGGCCCCTCACAGCTCCACCGACCTACTTCTTTCGCCTATATATACTCTTATACCCTGAAACCTTCGGGGAGAGCCACGAAACACCTTTTCCACCGCCGCAACCTTCTGTACCCGTGAGATCCCATCTTGGGGCCTTTTCCGGCGATCTACCGGAGGGGGGTTCGATTACGGAGGGCTTCTACATCAACACCATAGCCTCTCCGATGATGTGTGAGTATTTTACCACAGACCTTCGGGTCCATAGTTATTAGCTAGATGGCTTCTTCTCTCTCTTTGGATCTCAATACAAAGTTCTCCTCGATCTTCTTGGAGATCTATTTAATGTAACTCTTTTTGCGATGTGTTTGCCGAGATCTGATGAATTGTGGGTTTATGAACTTGATTATCTATGTATATTATTTGATTCTTCTATGAATTCTTATATGCATGATTTGATATCTTTGCAAGTCTCTTCCAATTATCGGTTTAGTTTGGCCTAATAGATTGATCTTTCTTGCAATGGAAGAAGTGCTTAACTTTGGGTTCAATCTTGTGGTGCTCGATCCCAGTGATAGAAAGGGAAATGACACGTATTGTATTGTTGCCATCGAGGATAAGAAGATGGGCTTTATATCATATTGCTTGAGTTTATCCCTCTACATCATGTCATCTTGCCTAATGCGTTACTCCGTTCTTATGAAGTTAATACTCTAGACGCATGCTGGATAGCGGTCGATGTGTGGAGTAATAGTAGTAGATGCAGAATCATTTCGGTCTACTTGTCACGGACGTGATGCCCATATTCATGATCATTGCCTTAATATCATCATAACTATGTGCTTTTTTATCAATTCCTCGGCAGTAATTTGTTCACCAACCGTAATACATGCTATCTTGAGAGAAGCCACTAGTGAAACCTATGGCCCCCGGGTCTACTTTACATCATATAAGTTTCCAATCTGCAATTCTAGTTTACTACTTATTTTGCAATCTTCATTTTCCAATCTATACCACAAAAATACCAAAAATATTTATCTTATTATCTCTATCAGATCTCACTTTCGTAAGTGACTGTGAAGGTATTGACAACCCCTTTATCGCGTTGGTTGCGAGGTTCTTGTTTGTTTGTGCAGGTACTAGGCAACTTGCGTGTCGTCTCCTACTGGATTGATACCTTAGTTCTCAAAAACTGAGGGAAATACTTACGCTACTTTGCTGCATCACCGTTTCCTCTTCAAGGCAAAACCAACGCATGCTCAAGAGGTAGCAAGAAGGATTTCTGGCACCATTGTCGGGGAGATTTATGCACAAGTCAAGACATACCAAGTACCCATCACAAACTCTTATCCCTTGCATTACATTATTTGCCATTCGCCTCTCGTTTTCCTCTCCCCCACTTCACCCTTGCCGTTTTATTCGCCTCTTTTCTGTTCGCCCTTTTTCCGTTCGCCTTCTTTTGCTTGCCTCTTGTGTGATTACTTGTTGCAATGATTGTTTGTCACGATGGCTCAAGACAATACTAAATTATGTGACTTTACCAATACCAACAACAATGATTTTATTATCACTCTGATTGCTCCTCTTACCGATGCTGAATCTTGTGAAATTAATACTGCTTTGCTAAATCTTGTCATGAAAGATCAATTTGCTGGCCTTCTTAGTGAAGATGTCGCTACCCATCTAAACAACTTTGTTGATTTATGTGATATGCAAAAGAAGAAAGATGTGGATAATGATATTGTTAAATTGAAGCTATTTCCGTTTTTGCTTAGAGATCTTGCTAAAACTCGGTTCTCTTCTTTGCCTAAAAATAGTATTGATTCATGGAATAAGTGCAAAGATGCTTTTATCTCTAAGTATTTTCCTCCCTCTAAGATCATCTCTCTTAGAAATGATATTATGAATTTTAAGCAACTTGATCATGAGCATGTTGCACAAGCTTGGGAGAGGATGAAATTAATGATACGTATTTGCCCTACACAAGGTTTGAATTTATGGATGATTATACAGAATTTTTATGCCGGATTGAATTTTGCTTCTAGAAATCTTTTAGATTCGGTCGCGGGAGGCATTTTTATGGAAATCACTTTAGTAGAAGCTACTAAACTCCTAGATAATATTATGGTTAATTATTCTCAATGGCACACCGAAAGATCTACTAGTAAAAAGGTTCATGTGATAGAAGAGATTAATGTCTTGAGTGGAAAGATGGATGAACTTATGAAATTGTTTGCTAATAAGAGTGTTTCTTTTGATCCTAATGATATTCCTTTGTCTACTTTGATTGAGAATAATAATAAATCTATGGATGTGAATTTTGGTGGTAGGAACAATTTTGGTAACACCGCGTATAGAGGAAACTTTAATTCTAGGCCTTCCCTAGTAATTCCTCTAATAATTATGGTAATTCCTACAACAACTCTTACGAAAATTTTAATAAGATGCCCTCTGATTTTGAGACTAGTGTTAAAGAATTTATGAATTCGCAAAAGAATTTCAATGCTTTTCTTGAAGAAAAATTGCTTAAGATTGATGAGTTGGCTAGGAACGTGGATAGAATTTCTCTTGATGTTGATTCTTGGAAACTTAGATCTATTCCACCTAAGCATGATATCAATGAGTCTCCCAAAGCCATGAGAATTTCCATTGATGAGTGCAAAGAAAGAACCGCTAGGATGCGTGCAAAAAAAGATTGTTTTGTAAAAGCGTGTTCTTCTAGTTTTCGTGATTATAATGATGAAAATCTAAAAGTGATTGGTGTGTCTCCTATTAAGTCTTTGTTTTCCAATAAGAATCTTGATAAAGATGGGACTGGAGATGAGTCAACTTTAGTTAGAGGGTGTCCCAATGATTCGGAGTTTTTAGATCTTGATGCGAAAATTAATAAAAGTGGGATTGAAGAGGTCAAAACTTTACATAGCAATGAACCCACTGTCTTGGATTTCAAGGAATCTAATTATGATAATTGCTCTTTGATAGATTATATTTCCTTCTTGCAATCCGTGCTAAATTCTCCTCATGCTTATGATCAAAACAAAGGTTTTACTAAACATATTGTTGATGCTTTAATGCAATCTTATGAAGAAAAACTTGAATTAGAAGTTTCTATCCCTAGAAAACTTTATGATGAGTGGGAACCTACTATTAAAATTAAGATCAAAGATCGTGAATGCTATGCTTTATGTGATTTAGGTGCTAGTGATTCCATGATTCCAAAAACTTTGTTTGATGTGCTAGGTTTCCGTGAATTTGATGATTGTTTCTTTAAATTTGCATCTTGTGGATTCCACCATTAAGAAACCTATGGGAAGAATTAATGATGTTCTTATTGTTGCAAATAGGAATTATGTGCCCGTAGATTTTATTGTTCTTGATATAGATTTCAATCCTACTTGTCCTATTATTCTTGGTAGACCTTTCCTTAGAACGATTGGTGCAATTATTGATATGAAAGAAGGAAATATTAGATTCCAATTTCCATTAAGGAAAGGCATGGAACACTTTCCTAGGAAGAAAATTAAATTACCTTATGAATCTATTATGGGAGCCACTTATGGATTGCATAACAAAGATGACAATACATAGATCTATTCTTGTTTTTATGCCTAGCTAGGGGCGTTAAACGATAGCGCTTGTTGGGAGGCAACCCAATTTTATTTTTGTTCCTTGCTTTTTGTTCCTGTTTATTAATAAATAAATCATCTATCCTCTCTTATAATTGCGTTTTTATGCTTTAATTAGTGTTTGTGCCAAGTAAAGCCTTTAGGATCTTCTTGGATGATTGTTATTTGATCTTGCTGACATAAACAGAAAGTATGCGCTCACGCGAATAATTTTCGTTTTTAACCAGAGAGCGATAAAATACTGATGCCAACTGCAGTAGGTCAATATACAAATTATTTAGGTCTTCCTAATTTGGTAGAAATTTTGGAGTTACAGAAGTATTTGAAACCTACAGATTACTACAGACTGTTCTCTTTTTGACAGATTCTATTTTTCGTGTGTTGTTTGCTTATTTTGATGAATCTATGGCTAGTATCGAGGGGAGTGAACCATAGAGAAGTTGGAATACTGTAGTTTTAACACCAATATAAATAAAGAATGAGTTCATTACAGTACCTTATAGTGGTGATTTGTTTTCTTATACTAACGGAGATCATGAGATTTTCTGTTGAGTTTTGTGTTGTGAAGTTTTCAAGTTTTTGGGTAAAGATTTTATGATTTTGGAATAAGGAGTGGCAAGAGCTAAAGCTAGGGTATGCCCAAGGAACCCCAAGGTAAAATCCAAGGACAACATAAAGCCTATGCTTGGGGATGACCCGGAAGGCATCCCCTCTTTCGTCTTCGTCTATCGGTAACTTTACTTGAGGCTATATTTTTATTCACCACATGATATGTGTTTTGCTTGGAGCGTATTGTATGATTTGAGTCTTTGTTTTTTAGTTTACCACAATCATCCTTGCTGCAGACACCTTTTGGGAGACACACACATGAATCGGAATTTATTAGAATATTCTATGTGCTTCACTTATATCTTATGAGCTAGATAATTTTGCTCTAGTGCTTCACTCATATTTTTTAGAGCACGGTATGCTTCACTTATATTATTTTGAGAGTCTTTGAGAACAGCATGGTAATTTTCTTTGGCTATAAAATTAGTCCTAATATGATGGGCATTCAAGACGTGTATGATAAAAACTTCCATATAGAATGCATTGAATACTATGATTCTTGATAGATGTTTTGAGATATAAAGGTGGTAATGTTAGAGTCGTGCTAGTTGGGCAATTGAGAAATTGAGAAATACTTGTGTTAAAGTTGGCAAGTCCCGTAGCATACACATATGGTAAACGTTCTGTGACAAATTTGAAGCAAGGGGTGTTCTTTGAGTGCTTTCCTTATGAGTGGCGGTCGGGGACGAGCGATGGTCTTTCCCTACCAATCTATCCCTCTAGGGGCATGCGTAATAGTACTTTGCTTCGAGGGCTAATAAACTTTTGCAATAAGTATATGAGTTCTTTACGACTAATATGAGTCCATGGATCATACGCACTCTTACCTTTCCACAATTGGCTAGCCTCTACAGTACAGTGCACTGCCCTTTCTCACCTTGAGAGTTGGTGCAAACTTCGCCGGTGCATCCAAACCCCATGATACGATACACTCTATCACACATAAGCCTCCTTATATCTTCCCAAAAACAGCCACCATACCTACCTATTATGGCATTTCCATAGCCATTCCAAGATATATTGCCATGCAACTTTCCACCATTCCGTTTATTATGACACGCTCCATCATTGCCATATTGCTTTGCATGATCATGTAGTTGACATCGTATTTGTGGCAAAGCCACTTTCATAATTCTTTCATACATGTCGCTCTTGATTCATCGCATATCCCAATACACCCTCGGAGGCAATCACATAGAGTCATATTTTTTGTTCTAGCATCGAGTTGTAACATTGAGTTATGAGTAAATAAAAGTGTGATGATCATCATTATTATAGCATTGTCCCATGTGAGGTGAAATAAAAAAAGGAGGCCAAAGAAGCCCAAATAAAAAAATAGGCCAAAGAAGCCCAAACAAAAAATGAGAGAAAAAGAGAGAACAGACAATGTTACTATCCTTTTTCCACACTTGTGCTTCAAAATAGCACCATGGTCTTCATAGAGAGTTTCTTATTTTTTCACTTACATATACTAGTGGGAATTTTTCATTATAGAACTTGGCTTGTATATTCCAATGACGGGCTTCCTCAAAATGACCTAGGTCTTCGTGAGCAAGCAAGTTGGATGCACACCCACGTAGTTTCTTTTTTATGAGCTTTCATACACTTATAGCTCTAGTGCATCCGTTTCATGGCAATCCCTACTCCTCGCATTGACATCAATTGATGGGCATATCCATAGCCCGTTGATTAGCCGTGTCAATGTGAGACTTTCTCCTTTTTTGTCTTCTCACATAACCCCCATCATCATATGCTATTCCACCTATAGTGTTATATCCATGGCTTGCGCTCATGTATTGCGTAAGGGTTGAAAAGGCTGAAGCGCATTAAAAAGTATGAACAAATTGCTCGGCTTGTCATCGGGGTTATGCATGAGGGGATCATTTTGTGTGACGAAAATGAAGCATGGCCAAACTATATGATTTTGTAGGGATAAGCTTTCTTTGGCTGTGTTATTTTGATAAGACATAATTTCTTGGTTAGCATGCTTGAACTATTACTAATTTTATGTCAATATTAAACTTTCATCTTGAATCTTTTGGATCTGAGCATTCATACCACAATAAAGAGAATACACTGAATATTATGTTAGGGAGCATTCCACATCAAAAAATTTGTTTTTACCATTTACCTCCTCGAGGACGAGCAGGAATTAAGCTTGGGGATGCTTGATGCGTCTCCAACGTATCTATAATTTTTGATTGTTCCATGCTATTATATTATCTGTTTTAGATGTTTAATGGTGTCGGTGGGAACAACACCTATGGGATCACAAGAATCCCTATTATGGTTGCAGGGCGCGGGGTCGTGAGAAGAGCAGATCAAACAGATAGCACACGGTTCGTTTATCCAGGTTTGGGCCGCGGGGATGCGTAAAACCCTACTCCTGCTTTGGTGGATTGTATATCTGTGTTCTTGAGCTAGCTATGGGGCGTGAGGAGCTCCAAAAATCCGAATCCCCCTCCTGTTCACCTCGGGCCTCCTTTTATAGGAAAGGGGTTGCCACAGTAGCACCAGGAGGTGGAAAGGGAACAGTGATGCGAGGTTATCCCTCACATTCCATGACAAGGTGCATTTAATGCGTCTTGCCCAGGTGTCCTTGCTTTATCGGGGACGGGGGAGAGACCTGTCTCGTCCGTCGCCGCTCCCTCTCGTGTTGACACGCGCCCTGGCCAGCAGCGCCCGCGGTGCCATGTAGGTAGGCAGGCAGCTGAGGTGGCGCAGCGATGGGTCTCCACGAAGATCTGCATGCCGCCACGCAGGTGCCTGCCCAGCTGGTTGGGTCGGCAGCTGCATGCGAACGACAGTGGAGGTTCGACTGGCGTGGGCCTGATGGTGGCCCAACGGGTGTTCTTGGCAAGGGCCTTGCCGGGGCCCCAGCAAGGGTCTTGCCGTGGCGCCTGCTGTCATCCCCGGCAAGGCTCTTGCCGGGGGCCTTGTGATCCTCCATGGCTGGGATCCCGCCGAGGATCATCATGTTCTGAAGGGTGTATCTGATCTTGAATGTCTTCACAAAGATCTGCATGCCACCACGGGGATGTCTCCCGAATCCTTGCCCCACGGGGGCAGTGGACTCAAGGGTGACTCACTCCATAGGTGTGGGGCGAGCTACCATGGCAAGGGTCTTGCCGGGTTTGCTAAAACCGCCTCCCGGCAAGGATCTTGCCGGGGGGAGGTCCGTTTCGTCCCCTTTGCTCTTTGTGGTCTTGGTCTTGGCGTTGTTCTGCTTCTCCTGAGCTTCAGCCTTACCTTGGCTCACCTCCCTTGCCTTGCTCAGTGTGGTGGTGCCCGTGGCTCAGACTGCCCGTGCACAGTTATAGGGGTACAAAAAGTGTACCCCTCTTTTTGTACTCCGACAGGAGCCCCCGGGCCTGGGCCACACGTAAGCGCAATCACGTCATTGGGCTAGGCCCAAAAACGGTGCGCGGGCAGGCGGGGCGGTTTTTACCGCGGTAAGTCTCTTCACGCGATGCGCTTCCCATGCTTCCCGCGCGTGGCGCGGCGTGGGGAGGAATGTGTGACGTGGGCGGCATGCGTGGGGTTGCTTCCCGCGGGCATGCGTCACATCACAGTTAATGTCAAAGGAGGCGGCCCGCGTTTTTCCCCCATAAGAAGGAATAACCGTGGGCGCGCTGCTCACTTTCTCCTCTTCCCTCGTGCCTTTTCTGATCTCAGAGCCGTCGTTCCCTTTCTTCCTTCCATCCTAAGCTTTCGCTGTCGCCCGCCGCCGCTGCTTTGCCATCCCCCTTCCTCAGCCCTCTGAACTTCTTGGTCGCCATGGCGCCCAAATTCGCTAAGGGCAAGGGGGTGGCTAAGGGCGCCGGGACGGTGGAGCCGCCGGAGAGCGCGCTGTCGGGGGACCAGACGAAGTCCGCCTTCTTCTTCCCCTCGACGGTTGATGTTCAAGAGCTCCGGGCCTCCTTCAAGCCCCTATGGGGAGTGAAGACGGGGGGAGAGGATTCGGGACACCCGGCGACGCGCATCATTCCTGCTGCTTGCGCTGATCCTGCCTCAAATCGGTACCCCTTCTTCGTTGATTACTTTTCTTGCGGGTTATGCCCTCCTTTCTCCGATTTCTTCTGCGACATTATGCGCACCTTTGGCTTTCACCTCTTGGATTTTACTCCGAATGCGGTGGCGTGCATGGCTTTCTTCGCGCATCTTTGTGAAGGCTTTGCCGGGGTGCAGCCCAACACGGCGCTCTTCCGCCATTACTTCTTCCCTCGAATCCAGCGGGGAGGAGCTGTCTCCGGTTGCGTCACCTGGATCCTAAGATCCAAGGGGGCGTACCCGGACGGTGCCGTGAAGGAGAGGTGGGAGGAATGGCGTGGCCGGTGGTGCTGGATTGAAGATGAAAACCCGCCAGAATTCTGCAAGGTCCGCCGAGTGCCGCCGGTCCGCGACAGCGATTAGAGCGATGTCGACGCCGCTGATGGGAGGCTCACAGTCGCCACCACCAGGATTCTCCGGCTCACCCAGGCCGGACTCACCCTTGAGATGATCGGGGCGGACTTCATTCGCCGCTGGATTGCCCCGTTGCACAGCAAGGCGTGGCCAGCTTGGCTCTTCATGAACCCGGCTGACATTATGCGACTTCGCCCCGGCCTCGATCACAACTTCACAGTGCTGGTGCATGCCCACTTCTACCAACGGCTTTTGCAGCTTGATGTGTGTCGCGATGGCGAGGTCGAGCGGACCGGCAAGGCCGTGAGAGCTGCCGCAAAGGTTGGCAAGGCCCTCAAGGGGCCATTTTTCAAGCTGCCAGTGGGGGTGGTCCCGTTGTGCAACAATTCGCGACGGTCCGAGATCATCCCCATGATGCCGGACTGTAATGCGCACGGCCCTGTCCCGAGCTGGAAGGAGCTGAAGGTGGAGGATGTGCAGCAATTCTTTGACACCCTGATCGAGGTGTACGTCAATGCCGACGCCGAGCGGTGGCTTATCATGGACACCACCCAGGCAGAGCTGGACTACATCGCCACTAGGGCGAGGGAGGCACAGCTTGCCATGGAGGCCGGCAGCACCAAGGGCGTGGAGGACATGGCCGCAACGGCGGCGGAGGAAGAGGAGCTCTCCCGGTGGGCGGCAGCCTCCAGGGAGGTCAGCAGCGCCAACACTGGATCTCCGCTCGTCGAAGACGCGGCCGACGAGTCGTCGGGGGAGGAGGAGGACGCGGCGGCAGGCTCGACGCCAACCAAGGGAAGAGGGCGAGTCCCGCGGCGGGCTGGCTCCGGTGAGCCGGTCCGGTCCGGCAGGGCTGCGCGGCCTCAATTGACCCTGGAGGGGTCTGGGTTCCACACGAGGACCACGACAGCCAATAGGCTGACGAAGGCCGCTGAGAAGAAGAAGACAACAGCCCCTTCCTCATCCGGGCGCGCACAAACCCCGCCGCCTCCTTCGCCTCCTCCGGCAGGCGTCGACTCGGATGATGATGCAGAGCTCCCTTTTGATCTCGGGCCTCTTAGCCCGGAGAGGAAAAGGAAACTGGTGGAAGAGGACGAGACGGATGACGAGTAAGTTCTCTGTTCCTTACTGTCATTTCCATTTCCTTGAATTGGGTCGCTTGTCTTGATCCATTTTTGCTTCCGTAGGGAGACAGAGACGTTGGCCCAGAGGGTGAAGAGGGCGAGGACCTCGGCGAGCAGCCAGCCCCGGGCTGGGGCTTCAAACACACCACTGGTGGCGCTGAGCAGCCCGGAAAGCAGCACCCGACGCAGCCACCAGCGTAAGTTCGTCACCCTCTTCTTACTCGACACGTGGTAGGTGCTTGATGCTATGATGCTGACCTTGCCGGGTTTGCAGGAGGGGAGCGGCAGCAGGAGGAGCCACAGAGGGCTACTCCTAACACACCACCCCCATCGACTACGCCGCCGCAGGGGGCGTCCCCGGCAAGGGCATCAGGCACGGAGCCCACACCTATGGAGGAAGAGGGGAACTTGGGCGCTGCTGGCTCTGCCACGGCGCCAAATGCTGGCCGAGAGGGGACTTCTGCTTCTCAGCCTAGCACCGGTGAGTCGCCTGTCCTTCATCTCTGTTTTTCCCTTATTCTTTTCCTGGCTTCATTGCTCCCGTTGCTGCCCAGGCCCTCCTTCAACAGGTATGGAGGACGTGGACACCGTTGCTGGGAACATTGCTAAGGAGGCCGCCAAGGATGCTGCCGAGGACACCGCGGCGGGGGCCGCCAAGGCGACCGACGAGGCTTCTGTCGAGGGCGCCAGTGGTGGACCTGCCGGTGAGGCCGGCAAGGCCTCCGCCGAGCAAGAGGTGGTGGGTGACCAGCCTCCCTCCTCCTCAACCTCGGGCCCCGACAGGTATCTGAAAGTGGGCGACGATCTCTTCGTCCACCTCCCAGGGGCGTCAAGCCGGGCGCCCGCTGAAGGGGAAGTTTTCGACAGCAAGGTGCTTGCCGCCACCGGGCTCGAGGTGGTTGATGAGCCAGGCGTTGGTGGCGACGGTTCTCCAGAAGAGAAGCTTTTCTGTGCCAGGGGGGCCAATTTCCGGAGGCTCCAAGTGCTCTACCGTGCTCGCCTGGACAAGGTCAAGTCCTGGATGGCAATAGTGGACAACACGGAGGTGGACTTCAAGGCGCGCGTTGCCGAGACGCAGACCTGGTTCCACCAGGCTCGCGAGGAGCAGAGGGCCTTTCAGGAGAAATTGGCCGAGCGCAATGTGGAGCTCACCATGAAGATGGCCGACATCGAGAAGGCCCAGGAAAAGGCGGTGAACTTGGCTGCCGCGGCCGAGGCCACCCGGAACCAGCATCAAGCCACCTTGGATTCCCAGGAAGAGTACCTCACCGCGCGTGAGGCGAAGCTTGCCGCAGCGCTCCATGGCAAGGATGAAGAGCTCGAGGCCCTTGTTGCGCGGCGGACTCGCGAGCTGGAGCAGAGGCACAAGGAGGTGCTCGATGCCCAGGCTCTGGCCCATGCCGACAAGGTAAGGGAGTTGGAGGTGGCGTAGGACGAGCTGAAGGAGTAGGCCCTCAAGCTGTCCAACGAGAAGAGCACGCTCAACAGCGCCTTGGTGGAGGCGCAAGGAGCGGTCATCAGCAGGGCTGGGGAGCTCTCCAAAGTGCAAAACTCCGTCAGAGACCTCAAGCTGAAGCTGGAGGATCTTGAGAAGATGCTGTCGGAGAGCAGGGCTCGGGAGGAGACCTTGACCAGGAGCCTGGAGGAGGAGAAGCATCTGCGGGCGAATGAGGCCTCCTCCCACCAGGATTATGTGGCGGGCGAGAACAGATGGATCAGCCGTCTGGAGGAGGTCGCCGGCAGGGTCACCTCGCAGTTGGCCACCATGGGGATGCCACACGTGAGGTACGCCCCTGAGCGCAGTGGGACCGTCAACACCAAGTTGACCCTGTTCTTCGAGGGCGTCCTCGGAGCCTTGGCGTATCTTCACTCCAACAGTACAGCCACGCTGGCCGAGGATGCCCGGCGACTTTGTCGGAGGGTCGTGACCAAGGTCCTCACGAAGACGACGTACTAGAATCCCGATCTTGACTTCGCGGCCGTGATGAAGAGCTTGCCGGATGGTGCTGACCTCACGGTGCTCAAGGAGCGCATCAAGCCCATCACCGACTGCATCGACGAAATCAAGAGGGTGGAAGGCCAGCGCCGGGATTAGGCATCCCGTTCTTCTTCGCCGCTGCGGGTTCCCGACCAAGAATTTTTTTATCTTTAGTTAGAACCGCAGCTATGATGTGATGTAATATAACTTTGAAGTACTCTTAATTTTCATGCATGTTATTTCCCCGTTCGATTCCTCTATGCGTGCCCTACGTCGATCGGGAAGGCTTGCCGGCGCGGAAGCCCCTAGCGGCGTTTTGGGGACGGATCCCCATGGCTAGCCGGGTACACGTGCTGTCGGACGAGCCACCTTTCCGTTCTGAACGCGGCCGCTCGAACTGTCGAGCTTGACTCGAGTCAGAATCAGCGGCGTTGCAGATCGTGGAAGGCTACTCTGCCATTCTCGACGCAGCCGCTTGAGCTGTTGAGCAGACTCGAAACAGGGCAAGGGCGTTGCCGATCGTGGTAGATCCCCCTGGCTTGCAGGTTTCTCATACAAAGCAAATATCTCCGGGGGGAATAACCTCAAATAAGAAGGGTAGCACAAATAAGGGTTCAGTGCAACTTAGCTTCTGTTTGCGATCGCTCGAGTGTCGATCTTCTGGCCTCCTTTCTTCTTCAAGGGTCACGAAGATGAAGGAGTGCCGAGCTAAATGCTAGAGCCGATTCTCACAATTGCGTCCCCTACCTGGCGCGCCAAAGATTTCGGTGGGAACGACACCTATGGGATCACAAGAATCCCTATTACGGTTGCGGGGTGCGGGGTCATTAGAAGAGCGGATCAAACAGATAGCACACGGTTCGTTTATCCAGGTTCGGGCCGCGGGGATGCGTCAAACCCTACTCCTGCTTTGGTGGATTGTATATCTGTGTTCTTCAGCTAGCTATGGGGCGTGAGGAGCTCCAAAAAGCCGAATCCCTCTCCTGGTCACCTCGGGCCTCCTTTTATAGGAAAGGGGTTGCCACAGTAGCACCAGGAGGTGGAAAGGGAACAGTGATGCGAGGTTATCCCTCGCATTACATGACAAGGCGCATTTAATGCATCTTTCCTAGGATGTCCTTGCTTTATCGGGGTTGGGGGAGAGACCTGTCTCGTCCGTCACCACTCCCTCTCGTGTCGACTCGCGCCCTGGCCAGCGGCGCCCACGGTGCCATGTAGGCAGGCAGGCAGCTGAGGTGGCGTAGCGGTGGGTCTCCACGAAGATATGCATGCCCCCACGCAGGTGCTTGCCCAGCTGGTTGGGTCGGCAGCTGCATGCGAACGGCAGTGGAGGTTCGACTGGCGTGGGCCTGATGGTGGCCCAATGGGTGTTCTTTGAAAGGGCCTTGTCGGGGCCCCGGCAAGGGTCTTGCCGTGGCGCCTGCTGTCATCCCCGGCAAGGCTCTTGCCGGGGGCCTTGTGGTTCTCCTTGGCTGGGATCCCGCCGAGGATCATCATCTTCTGAAGGGTGTATCTGATCTTGAATGTCTTCACAAAGATCTGCATGCCACCACGGGGATGTCTCCCGAATCCTTTCCCCATGGGGGCAGTGGACTCAAGGGTGACTCACTCCGTAGGTGTGGGGCGAGCTGCCACGGCAAGGGTCCTGCCGGGTTTGCTAAAACGGCCTCCCGGCAAGGATCTTGCCGGGGGGTCCGTTTCGTCCCCTTTGCTCTTTGTGGTCTTGGTCTTGGCGTCGTTCTGCTTCTCCTGAGCTTCGGCCTTACCTTGGCTCACCTCCTTTGCCTTGCTCAGTGTGGTGGTGCCCGTGGCTCAGACTGCCCGTGCACAGTTATAGGGGTACAAAAAGTGTACCACTCTTTTTGTACACCGACAAATGGGCTTTATTATATCTTTTATATTATTTTTGGGACTAACCTATTAACGGAAAGTCCAGTGCAAATTGCTGTTTTTTTGCCTATTTTAGTGTTTTGCAGAAAAGGTATATCAAATGGAATCCAAACGGAATGAAACCTTCGCGAGGATCGTTTTTGGAACAGACATGATCCAGGAGACTTGGAGTGGACGTCAAGGAAGCAGCGAGGCGGCCACGAGGTAGGGAGGCGCGCCGAGGGGGGGGCCAGGCACGGCCCCCACCCTCGTGGGCCCCTTGCAGCTCCAACGGCATACTTCTTTTGCCTATATATACTCTTATACCCTGAAACCTTCTGGGAGAGCCACGAAACATTTGTTCCACTACCGCAACCTTCTTTACCCGTGAGATCCCATCTTGGGGCCTTTTCCAGTGATCTGCCGGAGGGGGATTCGATCACGGAGGGCTTCTACATCAACACCATAGCCTCTCCGATGATGTGTGAGTAGTTTACCACAGACCTTCGGGTCCATAGTTATTAGCTAGATGTCTTCTTCTCTCTCTTTGGATCTCAATACAAAGTTCTCCTTGATCTTCTTGGAGATCTATTCGATGTAACTCTTTTTGCGGTGTGTTTGCCGAGTGATGAGTCCATTGTTACACCCACAACCCCTGCTGCTATACATACTGGACCAATTACTTGATCTCGCGCACGCCAATTGAATTATCAGGCACTTTCGTTTCTTGGTAACGATTCTAATGTTCATGAGAATATGATGCTGCCTAAATTGGATACATTTGTTTGGCTTACAAATGAAGGGCCTAGCTTGGACAACAAAGATGAACCTTGGAGCAAGTTCAAGCATGGAGATGATGGCAGGCGCAAGGGGATCAAGAACGGAGTTACAAGTGATGATTTAAGGACTTTGAAGCCACCATAAGGAGTGCATGAAGCCTTGGACAAAATATACAAGATGCCACTTCATAAATTTCGTCCAAAGGCTATTCTAGGTGCTGCGTCACCTTATTATTGGCCAGGCCCATGTATTTTCGAAATACTTAAGTATAGGCTATTTTTCGAGTCTTATGTGTGGGGAAACAAGAGTTAGGGTTGGTTTCAGACCCCTCCTCCAAGGGCCACGAAATTCCCCCCTCTTCCTCCATATATACAGCCCTTAGGGCATCGTTTAGACTTTGGGTTTTGTTTAGATTAATGTTCGCCATAGCTTCAACTTCGCGTACTGCGTTTGTGTTCAATGACCAGACAAAGGCGTCACAGAACCCCACCTTGATCAATAAAGCTTTCCTCTTTTATTCGCAATATCTAGATTGCAATCTTAGTTTCTTGCTTGTTCTTCGTTTGCTCACAGGAAATAGACCCTCGTGGTCAGGTTGATCGTGCTCCGGCGTGGTCAATAACCCTCGGAAGTTGGTTTAGCGATTTCTAAGGCGCGACGTCTTGGCACGTTCGTAGTCAGATCATCAAAGTTTACTCCCACCGAAAATGATATCTAGCTCAGCGAAACATCGGGACACCTTCGCCTCTATCAAGTGGTATCAGATTTCTAGGTTGGTCGGTGAGATTTTATAGTTTTTCGTAGTTTAGATCGAGTCTGTTCTTCATACCTACAGTCCACGAAAAAAAAGCCAAAAAAAATTAGGGTTAGTTCATCATATCCGAACCAATCCGAGCCTTTGCATAGTCTTTTCAGTATTTTGCTTTGTTGAATTTGCGGTTGCATCGTCGTGTCTAGTTGCTAGTATTAGAGTCTAGTCTTTTAGAGTTTCGAGTTCTGGTCATTAGTTGTCACGCCGCCGCCGCACCATCATCATCGCCCTGCCATCTACCACCACCGATTATCCGCCATCGATCCGTCTCCATATACCAATACCAATCCATATCCATATAGCACCACCAATCTGTATCCATATACCCCCCCCCCTGCCATATCCTACCACAATATATCCACCACCAATCCGAGTTCCTTTCATATTAGGTTTGTTTTCGAGATCTGTCTAGTTTCCGATTCGTGTTTCCTTGCCTGCGTAGGTTTCGAAAAAAGAGTGCAAAAAAACCAAAAAAGGAGCGCCAAAAAAAAGAGGAGCGCCAAAAAAATAGAGCGAAAAAATCCAAAGTGTGCTTTTCCCTTGTTTACGTGCAGCGCCGTGATTTTGTTAGTGTTCTAGGCTCGCGTCTCTAGCACGGTCTAGCCTGGGACCAGCACAGTACCGTCGTTGAGCGTTTATTCAACTTGGCATCTCTGAATTGATTATTGCTAACCCTTTTTGCTACCATATTGTAAGCCTTCCTAGCTCCACATACATCTACGTCGTGCGTTTGATTTTCCCTGGTAATCTCTCTATCCAAGCTTTGAGAGTTTTGACTACGACGGTTGCCGATCACCGCCTGCTGCTGGGTAAGAACTGGTAAGAATTTGAGATTTGCTTGACGGATTTGTGACACCCACCACCACCTCTTGTTAGTAGTCTGTACGATCATATTCTTGTGTGTTTCTATTACTGCTAACCATGGCAGGATCAGAAGTCGACGAGACTGACTGGGAGAACATGACGAATAAGGAGTTGCATGATAAATTTCAGCACATGATGAGTGGACAGGTGCAAGATGTGCTAAACAGATTTGAAGAGGCCATGGAGAAGATAGATGGGATGGAGAAGACGTTCGAAACAAAGCTCGATAACAAGTTTAATGAATTGCTCGCACGTCTTCCCCCACCACCACCAGCTGCCCCTAATGCACCTCTACAGCAACAACAACAACAACAACAACAACAGCAACAACAACAATAACAAAAATAACAACAACAACAACAACAACAACAACAACTTTGCTTTCCAAATCAAGTGGGACGAGCACAGCGCGTTCCCATTGACCCTGGGCAAAATTCTAGTGCCGCTGTTAATACTTATGTCGCTCCTGCTGCTACTACAGAGGTGGAGGACCATTATGAGGATGAGGTTGATCAAAATCAGAACTACGTGCAACCACTAGCACCACCACCACCAGGTCATCCTCAGGCATATCATCGCAATGGTAGGGTTGCACTACCATATGAGGTACGAGATCATGACCATCTTCCTAAACTGAAATTGAATATTCCACCATTTGAGGGTAGATATGTTCTTGATATATATCTTACTTGGGAGTTAGAAACAGAAGAACGTTTTACATGTTTACAATATCCTGAGGAGAGACGTGTTCCTGCTGCTGTCTGTGCTTTCACTAGCTTCACATGTGTTTGGTGGTCTGAACATTGTAGGTTATATCCTATTCCAACTACTTGGGCTTCTTCGAAAACTGCTATGCGTACTCGTTGGGTTCCACCATATTATCCACGTGAATTACTTCAAAAATTGCAGCGTTTAAGACAACGAAAAAAATTCTATAGAAGAATATTATCAGGAATTACAAACTGGCATGATTAGATGTGGTATTGTTGAGGAGAATGAAGCTATGCTTGCATGTTTTATGGGTGGATTAAATAGAGAGATGCAGACCATTCTAGAGTATAAGGAGTATACTAATATCACTTGTTTATTCTATCTTGCTTGTAAAGCTGAACGCGAAGTGCAGGATCGACAGGCATTGGCGCGAACTAACTTCTCTGCAGGTCGATCTTCATCATGGACACCACGTGATGTGGTACCTATGCAAGCATGTTCCTTATTACTTGGTAGACCATGGCAATTTGATAAAAATTCTGTACACCATGGTAGAAACAATCAGTATACTCTTGTTCATAAGGACAAAAATATTACTTTGGTTCCTATGACTCTAGATTCCATTTTGAAAGATGATATTAATAGAGCTAATAAAGCAAAACAGGAGCAAAATAAAGAGTGAAAATCAGATTGTGGCAAAAGTATTTGAGCAACACATGAAGCCTAATAATAAACCATCTAATGTTGTTTCTGAAATTAAATTGAATAGTGCATTTTACTTGCCACCAAATCTGATATTGATGATTAGCATTCAGCAAATCTGTTTGCTATGCTTTTGTGTGCAAAGAGGCATTATTTTCATTCAAGGACGTGCCTTCCTCTTTTCCTCCTGCTGTCACTAACATTTTGCAGGAGTTCGCTGGCGTCTTTCCACAAGATGTGCCACCGGGATTACCACCTATTCGTGGGATTAAGCATCAAATTGACTTAATTCCCAGTGCATCATTACCTAACCGTGCACCATACCGTACAAATCTAGAGGAGACGAAGGATATTATGCGTCAAGTACAAGAGTTGCTTGGCAATGGTTACATACGTGAATCTCTTACTCCTTGTGTTGTTCCTATTATACTAGTGCCTAAAAAGGATGGTACATCGCGTATGTGTGTTGATTGTAGAGGCATTAATAATATTACTATTCGTTATCGTCATCCTATTCCTAGGCTAGATGATATGCTTGATGAATTTTTTGGCTCTACAATATTTTCCAAAGTTGATTTGCGTAGTGGATACCATCAAATTCGTATGAAATTGGGAGATGAATGGAAAACAACATTTAAAACTAAGTTTGCTATAAATCAGCACGTAAATGTTCCAAATGTTCCTCCAAAGATTTGCTATAAATCAATATGTCATCAAAGTAAACTACCACAAATCGTCCAATGAAAGCACGAAAAACTTCATTCATTAATCTCATGAAAGTACTAGGTGCATTAGTTAACCCAAAAGGCATGACGAACCACTCATATAATCCAAACTTAGTTTTAAATGCTGTTTTCCATTCATGTCCCAATTTCATACGAATTTGATGGTATCCACTACGCAAATAAACTTTGGAGAATATTGTAGATCCACTCAATTCATCAAGCATATCATCTAGCCTAGGAATAGGATGACGATGACGAATAGTAATATTATTAGTGCCTCTACAATCAACGCACAAACGCGACGTACCATCCTTTTTCGGCACTAAAATGATAGGAACAACACAAGGACTAAGGGATTCGCATATATAACCTTTGTCGAGCAGTTCTTGTACTTGACCCATAATCTCCCTCGTCTCCTCTGGATTGGTATGGTATGGTGCACGGTTGGGTAATGATGCACCGGGAATTAAGTCAATTTGATGCTCAATCCCTCTAATAGGTGGTAATCCCGGTGGCACGTCTTGTGGAAAGACGTCAGCGAACTCCCTCCAAAATGTTAGTGAGAGCAGGAGGCAAAGAGGAAGGCATGTCCTCGAATGAAAATAATGCCTCTTTGCACACAAAAGCATAGCAAACAAATTTGCTAAAATCTAGATCATCAATATCAGATTTGGTGGCAAGTAAACATGTACTTTTCAATTTAATTTTAGAAACAACACTAGATGGTTTATTATTAGGCTTCATTTGTTGCTCAAATTCTTTTGCCACAATCTGGTTTTCACTCTTATTTTTCTCCTGTTTTGCTTTATTAGCTCTATTAATATCATCTTTCAAAATGGAATCAGGAGTCATAGGAAGCAAAGTAATATTTTTATCCTTATGAACAAGAGTATACTGATTGTTTCTACCATGGTGTACAGAATTTTTATCAAATTGCCATGGTCTACCAAGTAATAAGGAACATGCTTGCATAGGTACCACATCATAATCAACATAATCAGCATATGTAGAGATACTAAAATGCACACGAACAATACGTGTTACCTTAACCTTGCCGCTGTTGTTGAACCATTGGATGTAGTAAGGATGTGGATGTGGTCTTGTGGTGAGACATAACTTCTCCACCATCTCCATGCTAGCCAAGTTATTGCAGCTCCCTCCATCTATGATGACGCGAAAAGTATGTTCCTTCACAACTCCCTTTGTATGGAACAAATTATGCCTCTGATTTTGCTCAGCTTGTGTAACCTTCACACTCAAAACACGTTGAGCAACTAAACATTCATACCTATCAACATCTTCAGCAGCCATGTAATGCGTCTCATGATCAGAATCCTCTCCACCGTGTTCTTCATGTGTAATAAGAGCCAAAGTCTCGTCATCATAGTCACTAGCGGACTCATGCCCACCATCCTCAGTAACAATCATCACACGCTGAGATTTGCATTCTCTCGCAAAATGTCCTCTTCCCTTACAACGACGACAAATAATATCACTTCTGTGCCCTGTTGATGCCATGGAAGAAGAAGAACTCTGTGCAGGCCCAGCAGGTGTGCTCTTGGCAGATAGTGGTGGTTGTGCATGCTTTCTTGTATCACGGCTGGAGGTGGCACCTGATGCAGGTGCTGGTGCAGTGGAAATAAAGGATGCACGTGGTGTCCAAGATGAAGATCGACCTGCAGAAAATTAGTTCACGCCAATGCCTGTCGAGCCTGCACTTCACGTTCAGCTTTACAAGCAAGATGGAATAAACGAGTGATATTAGTATACTCCTTATACTCTAGAATGGTGTGAATCTCTCTATTTAATCCACCCATAAAACATGCAAGCATAGCTTCATTCTCCTCAACAATACCACATCTAATCGCCAGTTTGTAATTCCTGATATTATTCTTCTACATAATTTTTTCCTTGTCTTAAACGCTGCAATTTTTGAGGTAATTCACATTGATAATATGGTGGAACCCAACGAGTACACATAGCAGTTTTCAAAGCAGCCCAAGTAACTGGAATAAGATATAATCTACAATGTTCAGACCACCAAACACATGCAAAGCTAGTGAAAGCACAAACAGCAGCAGGAACATGTCTCTCCTCAGGATATTGTAAACATGTAAATCGTTGTTCAGTTTCTAACTCCCAAGTAAGATATATTTCAGGAACATATCTACCCTGAAATTGTGGAATGTTCAATTTCAATTTAGGGAGATGGTCATGATCACGTACCTGAGGTGGTTGTGCAGCCCTACCATTGCGATGATATGCATGAGGACGACCTGGTGGCGGTGGTGCTGGTGGTTGCACGTAGTTATGATTTTGATCAACCTCATCCTCGTAATGGTCCTCCACCTCTGCAGTAGCGGCAGGAGCTACAGAAGCATGAACAGCGGCACCAAAATTTTGAACAAAGCTCAAGGGGAATGCGCAGTGCCCGTCCCACTTGATTTGGAAGGCGAAGTGGTTGTTGTTGTAGAGGTGCGTTAGGTGCAGCCGATGGTGGTGGTGGAAGACGCGCGAGCAATTCATTAAACTTGCTATCGAGCTTTGTTTCAAACGTCTTCTCCATGCCATCTATCTTCTCCGTGGCCTCTTCAAATCTGTTTAGCACATCTTGCACCTATCCACTCATCATTTTCTCAAATTTATCATTTAGCTCTTTGTTCATCATGTTCTCCCAATCTGTCTCAGCGGCTTGTGATCCTGCCATGGTTAGCAGCAATAGAAACACACAAGAATATGATCTTACAGACTACTAGGAAGTGGTGGTGGTGGTGGTGTATCACAAATCCGGCAAGCGAATCTCAAATTCTTACCCGTTCTTACCCAGCAGCAGGTGGTGATCGGCAACCGTTGTAGTCAAAACTCTCAAAGCTTGGATAGAGCGATTACCAGGGAGTGTCAAACACATGACGTAGATGTATGTGGAGTTGGGAAGGCTTATAATATGGTAGCAAAAAGGGTTAGCAATAATCAATTCAGAGATGCCAAGTTGAATAAACGCTCAACGACGGTACTGTGCTGGTCCTAGGCTAGACCGTGCTAGAGACGCGAGCCTAGAACACTAACAAAATCACGGCGCTGCACGTAAACAAGGGAGGAGCATGCTCTGATTTATTTTTTTGAACTTTTTTTCTCTCTTTTTTTTGCTCCGCAACAATTTTTTTTTCGAAAAAGTCTATAAATGGTCTAAAAACTGCCTAGCGAGAATTTTCCAGACTTAGTTTTTTTTTGAGCTTGGAACTATTTTTCTTCTGCGAGTAGCACGAAAGTTCAGGAGTCCGACTCTGTCACGACTCGAAGTATCGTGTGATTTGGAACTCGAAAACAAAGCAAGAAATACTGGACTCAGACTAGGACTGGTGGCGGAGATGAATCTGGTGGAACTCAGACTGGTGACGGATATATGTTGCAGGTGGACTCGGATTGGCGTGATGGCGGCGAATATGTGGTGGCGTATATGGACTCGGATTGGTGGTGAATATGTGGTGGTGGTATATGGCAGCGATGATGAAGTTGGTGTGGTGGTGGTATGTGGAAGCAGCGATGATGATGATGCGGTGGTGATATATGGCAGCGGCGACGTGATAACCTGTGAACAAAACTCGAAACTCTAAAGGACTACACGCTCAGACCAGCAACTTGATACGATGATGCAACCACAAATTCAATAATGCAAATATAGAAAATATTATGCAAAGGCTCAGATTGGTTCGGATAGGAAGAACTAACCCTAATTTTTTGGCTTTTTCGTGGACTATAGGTATGAATAACAGACTCGATCTAAACTACAAAAAACAGTAAAATATCGCCGAGCAACCTGGAAACCTGATACCACTTGATAGAACCAAAGGTGTCCCGTCTTTCGATGAGATGGTGGCTATCGTTTTTGAGGAAATCGACTTTGACGATCCGACTACGAACATGGGAGGACGTCGCGCCTTAGCAATCGCTAAACCAACTCCGAGAGGTTTTTGACCATGCCGGAGCATGATCAACCTGACCACGAAGGTCTGTTTCCTGCAGGCAAATGAATAACAAGCAAGAAACTAAGATTAAAATCTGGATATCGCGAATATAAGATGAAAGCTTTATTGATCAAGGTGGGGTTCTGTGACGCCTTTGTCTGGTCATTGAACACAAATGAAGTACGCGATGTTGCAGCTATGGCGAACTTTAATCTAAACAAAACCCAAAGTCTAAACGACGCCCTAAGGGCTGTATATATGGAGGAAGAGGGTGGGGGGGATTTCGTGGCCCTTGGAGGAGGGGTCCGAAACCAACCCTAACTCTTGTTTCCCCACACATACGGACTCTAAAAATAGCCTATACTTAAGTATTTCGAAAATACATGGACCTGGCCCAATAATAAGGTGACGCAGCACCTAAAATAGCCACTGGACGAAATTTATGAATTGGCATCTTGTATATTTCGTCCAAGGCTTCATGCACTCCTTATGGTGGCTTCAAAGTCCTGACATCAACACTTGTAACTCTGTTCTTGATCCTCTTGCGCATGCCATCATCTCCATGCTTGAACTTGCTCCAAGGTTCATCTTTCTTGTCCAACCTAGGCCCTTCATTTGTAAGCAAAACAAATGTATCCAATTTAGGCAGCATCATATTCTCATAATCATTAGAATTGTTACCAAGAAACGGAAGTACCTGATAATTCAATTGGCGTGCGCGAGCTCTAGTAATTGGTGCAGTATGTATAGCAACAGGGGTTGTGGGTGTAACAATGGTATTGATGTCCTCATCACGTGATGCCTATATTCATGATCATTGCCTTAAATATCATCATAACTATGTGCTTTTCTATCAGTTGCTCGGCAATAATTTGTTCACGCACTGTAATACATGCTATCTTGAGAGCAGCCACTAGTGAAACCTATGGCCCCTGGTCTACTTTACATCATATAAGTTTCCAATCTACAATTCTAGTTTACTACTTATTTTGCAATATTTATTTTCCAATCTATACCACAAAAATACCAAAAAATATTTATCTTATTATCTCTATCAGATTACACTTTCGTAAGTGACCGTGAAGGGATTCACAACCCCTTTATCGCATTGGTTGTGAGGTTCTTGTTTGTTTGTGCAGGTACTAGGCGACTTGCGTGTAGTCTCCTACTGGATTGATACCTTGCTTCTCAAAAACTGAGGGAAATACTTACGATACTTTGCTACATCACCCTTTCCTCTTCAAGGGAAAACCAACGCATGCTCAAGAGGTAGCAGACCTCCACGCCATCAAATACCTCCTCTTAAAGCTGAAAGGTCCAGCACGGCACTAGCTAAACAGCCTCCCAGGGAACTCTATTGGTAGCTGGGAAGACCTGGAGGACACCTTTGGAGATAACTTCCAAGGTACCTATGTCCGGCCTCCGGACGCCGATGACCTCAGTCACATAGTCCAGCAACCCGGAGAGTCAGCCCGAAAACTCTAAACCTGGTTCTTAATTAAAAAGAACCAAATTGTTGATTGTTCGGACACCGAAGCTGTCGCAGCCTTTAAACACAACATCTGTGACGAGTGGCTCGCCCGACACCTCGGCCAAGAAAAACTGAAGTCCATGGAAGCTCTCACTGCACTCATGACCCGCTTTTGCGCGGGAGAAGATAGCTGGTAGCTCGTAGAAGCAACAGCACCAGCGACCCTGGCACCTCCGAAGCCAGAGATGGCAATAGCAGGCCACGACGCAACAAACACAAGCATTGAAGCAATAATGAAGACACCGAAGACACAGCGATCAACACCGGATTCAGTGGCTCTAAACCCGGTCAGCAGAAGAATCCATTCAAAGGAAACAAAGATGGTCCATCCAGTTTGGACAGAATACTAGATCGGCCTTGCCAGATCCATGGCACCCCTGACAAGCTTGCCAATCATACCAACAGAAATTGTTGGGTCTTTAAACATGCCGGTAAACTAAACACCGAACATAAGGGAAAGGACCGCCTAGTAGGGATGAAGATGAGCCTCGCCCAACAAACACAGGGGGCAAAAGAAATGAAAAAAAAAAACCCCCCCCCCCCCCCCCCCAGGTAAAAACAGGGAATATGATCTACATCACTCACATCCCTAAGCGGGAGCACGAGCGCGCACTAAGGGACGTCTACGCCATAGAGCCAGTCGCAAAGACCATCCGACCAGTATCCGTCATGGAGGTTCGGCAGCATTGGTCCTTCATCCAATCATTGACGGATTCCACCTCACGCGAGTCCTCATGGACGGCGGCAGTAGTCTTAACCTGCTCTATCAGGACACTGTCCATAAAATGGGATTGATCCGTCAAGGATCAAGCCCACTAAAACCTTCTTTAAAGGAGTAATACCCGGCGTAGAGGCCTACTGCACAGGGTCAATAACGCTGGAGGTAGTCTTCGGCTCACCGGATAACTTCCGAAGAGAAGAGTTAATCTTCGACATAGTCCCCTTCCGCAGTGGTTATCATGCACTGCTCCAACGAACCAATTTCGCCCGTTTCAATGCAGTCCCGCATTATGCCTATCTAAAGCTCAAAATGCCTGGACCACGCGGTGTTATAACAGTCAATGGAAATATGGAGCACCCCCTCCATACTGAGGAGTAGTCATCGGCTCACCGGATAACTTCCGAAGCGAAGATTTAATCTTCGACATCGTCCCCTTCCATAGTGGTTATCATGCACTGCCCCAACGATCCACTTTCACCCATTTCAATGTAGTCCCGCATTATGCCTATCTAAACCTCAAAATGCCTGGACCATGCGGTGTTATAACAGTCAATGGAAATATGGAGCGCTCCCTCCATACTGAGCATACCACGGCCCTCGCAGCCGAGGTACAGGGTGGCCTTATCAATCCGAATACTTCATCGACCATCAAGCCCCCAGACACTATCAAAAGAGTCCAGTCTACCCTGCAGAACGACAGTCTGGTTCGTCCAGAACTAGATTAGCAATTTGGCCTCCATCAATACCCCCACTTAATCATCACATACGTACCGCGCGTACATAACTACGCACTAAAAATACCATGGGCAAGGACGGAGGCACACTAAGGACAAAGTCCACAATACGGCTCGGCCTTATTCAAACCTTCATGTTCTTCCTTTTTCTCTTTTTTCCCTTTTCAGGTTCTTCAAAACCCAAATCACTTTTCGATGGTACCAAGGGCCCTTCTCCATGCCCCTTATGTATACTCGATCACTGATCCTCTCAAAGGATCTTACACCAAGGTGAAAAGCGGCGCAGACGTGCGGCAGGGTGTCCAAAGGATCTTCAAGACCACCCTTTCTTTTTTAGGACCTGTATACAACTTTCCCTTGTTCTCAAATTCTTGGCATGTAAAATAGCCTTGATGATTATGGCATTCTCTGTAAGAGCCCGTTTGACGTATGAATCATAGAGAAAACAGTTTTGACCAACCTTATTCGGTATTGGCTTATTTCATAATCTGTACACCGTCTTCACGACAGATTGACATACACACCTCGGCATAAATTGCTAGGAGCTCTATTCAGCCACATATATTTTTCAAAAACAAAAAGTTTGAACACTTTTATAGTACACTTTGGCGTCCCGAATACCGCATTATATGCATCAGCTCCTAATCGTGTCTTTGGTCAATAGTTGGGTTGCCCGGCTCCTGTGGTTACCACCTTACGTTCCGCTTGTTCGGCTAAGGTAGTAAAGGGAGAACTACTGTGATTGTGTTTCTGGTTCGATCGGTCAAACACCTCAGTAGAGAAGCCGAAAACTGACTGTCATGATATAGCGAGAGCTGGTCAACGGATCGGTGACTTACTAAATCTTTTGCGATTTTGTCCGTATTACACGAAGGACTGGCCTCACCCGGTCACGCGCCTAAAGCATCCAAGTTCAGAAAACCGCAGGCACACCAGGGGCTAGCTCAGAGTCCCTTTTGTCAAACTCCTATGGCTAAGTGAGAGTGATAAAGCCGCATAGCCTGATTGCCTAGTTCGCTGCACGATCACCTCCTTTACGGACCAAGACGTTGGGTCAAGTGTGGTTAAGTGCTACTCCGAACACTCCCATAGTATCTACGTGGGGGTTGAAGCCGACAAGTGGCAAACTTTCATATATAAAAATGGCTGCACAGGAGGAAAATAATTTTAGATAAAAGCACAAGTATATTATACAAGCCTTGTTTCATAACACAAAAGTCTGGGCAGCCCGGATACATTCATTCAAACATAATATCCTTCGAGCATTGACCCTCTATTAAACGGGCACCCTCGAGGACGTCCTGGAAGTATCGCTCCAGATTGCGGTAGTCCTTGCCCTTGGGTGGACCCTCAACAGCCACGGCGGCGAACTTCATCTTCGCCCAGTGCATCTTGATGCAGGCAAAGGCCATCCGCGCACCCTCTATGCACGCCGAGCGCTTCACAGCTTCAACTCGGGGTAGGGCGTCGCCAAGTCGCTTGACTGAGCCAAGTAGCTGCTTGGAATGGGTCCGGGTGGCCATAGCCGGACTATGATGTCCTTCATGGCCAAACCGGACATCCTATGCAGCTCACCCAATGATACGTCTCCATCGTATCTATAAATTTTTATTGTTTCATGCCAATATTATACAACTTTCATATACTTTTTGCAACTTTTGATACTATTTTTGGGGACTAACATATTGATGCAGTGCCCAGTGCCAGTTCCTGTTTGTTGCATGTTTTTTGTTTCGCAAAAAATCCATATCAAACGGAGTCCAAACGGGATAAAAACTGATGGAGAACTTTTTTTTGTAATATATGTGATTTTTGGGAAGAAGAATCAACGCAAGACGATGCTCGAGGGGGCCACGAGGCAGGGAGCGCCCTGGGCCATCATGGCCACCCCGTAAGGCAGTTGGTGCGCTTCTTTCGCCGCAAGAAAGCCAATATCCTGATACAAATCGTGTTAAAATTTCAGCCCAATCAGAGTCATGGATCTACCAGAATATAAGAAACGGTGAACGGCCAGAATCTGGAACGCAGGAACAGAGAGAGAGAGAGAGAGAGAGAGAGAGAGAGAGAGAGAGATCCAATCTCAGAGGGGCTCTCGTCCCTCTGCCGCCATGGAGGCCATGGACCAGAGGGGAAACCCTTCTCCCATCTAGGGAGAAGGTCAAGGAAGAAGAAGAAGGGGGGATCTCTCCCCCCTTCTCCCATCATGTGACGGCGATCTACACCAACACGTCCGTCATCTTCACCAACATCTTCATCACCTTCCCCCATCTATCTACAACGGTGCACTCTCCCGCAACCCGTTGTACCCTCTACTTTAACATGGTGCTTTATGCTTCATATTATTATCCAATGATGTGTTGCCATCCTATGATGTCTGAGTAGATTTTCGTTGTCCTATTGGTAATTGGTGAATTGCTATGATTGGTTTAATTTGCTTGTGGTTATGTTGTTGTCCTGTGGTGCCCATCATATGAGCGCGCGCGTGGATCACACCATAGGGTTAGTTTTACGGTTATAGGACTATGTATTGGAGGGCAAGAGTGATAGAAGCTTCAACCTAGCATAGAAATTGATGCATACGGGATTGAAGGGGGACCAATATATCTTAATGCTATGGTTGGGTTTTACCTTAATGAAAGTTAGTACTTGCGGATGCTTGCTAATAGTTCCAATCATAAGTGCATAGAATTCCAAGTCAGGGATGACATGCTAGCAGTGGCCTCTCCCACATAAAACATGCTATTGGTCTAGTAAAGTAGTCAATTGCTTAGGGACAATTTCGCAACTCCTACCACCACTTTTCCACACTCGCTATACTAACTTTATTACTTCTTTACCTAAAACAACCCCTAGTTTTTATTTAGTGCTCTTTATATTCTTGCAAACTAATACGTCTCCGTCGTATCTACTTTTCCAAACACTTTTGCCCTTGTTTTGGACTCTAACTTGTATGATTTGAATGGAACTAACCCGGACTGACGATGTTTTCAGCAGAATTGCCATGGTGTTGTTTTATGTGCAGAAAACAAATATTATCGTAATGACCTGAAACTCCACGGAACATCTTAGAAAAAATAATAAAAAATCCTCGCCAAAGATGAAGACCAGGGGGCCCACACCCTTCTCACGAGGGTGGGGGCGCCCCCCCTAGGGCGCGCCCCCTACCTCGTGGGCCCCCTGGATGCCGTCCGACGCCAACTCCAACTCTATATATTTGCTTTCAGAGAGAAAAAAATCAGAGAGAAGAAATCATCGCGTTTTACGATACGAAGCCGCTGCCAAGCCCTAAAACCTCTCGGGAGGGCTGATCTGGAGTCCATTCGGGGCTCCGGAGAGGGGGATTCGTCACCGTCGTCATCATCAACCATCCTCCATCACCGATTTCATGATGCTCACCGCCGTGCATGAGTAATTCCATCGTAGGCTTGCTGGACGGTGATGGGTTGAAGGAGATTTATCATGTAATCGAGTTAGTTTTGTTAGGGTTTGATCCCATAGTATCCATTATGTTCTGAGATTAATGTTGCTATGACATTGCTATGCTTAATGCTTGTCACTAGGGCCCGAGTGCCATGATTTCAGATCTGAACCTATTATGTTTTCATGAATATATGTGAGTTCTTGATCCGATCTTGCAAGTCTATAGTCACCTACTATGTGTTATGATCCGGCAACCCCGAAGTGACAATAATCGGGACAACTCCTGGTGACGACCATAGTTTGAGGAGTTCATGTATTCACTATGTGCTAATGCATTGTTCCGGTTCTCTATTAAGAGGAGGCCTTAATATCCCTTAGTTTCCAATAGGACCCCGCTGCCACGGGAGGGTAGGACAAAAGATGTCATGCAAGTTCCTTTCCATAAGCACGTATGACTATACACGGAATACATGCCTACATTACATTGATGAATTGGAGCTAGTTCTGTGTCACCCTATGTTATGACTGTTACATGATGAACCGCATCCGGCATAATTATCCATCACTGATCCGGTGCCTACGAGTTTTCCATAAACTGGTTTACGCTTATTTACTTTCCCGCTGCTACTGTTACAATCAATACAAAATACCAAAAACATTACTTTTGCTGTCTTTACTTTTGTTGCTGCTACCACCACTATCATATTACTTTGCTACTAAACACTTTAGTGCAGATACTAAGTTTCTAGGTGTGGTTGAATTGACAACTCAGCTGCTAATACTTGAGAATATTCTTTGGCCCCCTTTGTGTTGAATCAATAAATTTGGGTTGTATACTCTACCCTCGAAAGCTGTTGCGATCCCCTATACTTGTGGGTTATCAAGACTAATTTCTGGCGTCGTTACCGGGGAGCATAGCTCTATTCTTTGAGTCACTTGGGATTTATATATGCTTATCACTATGAAGAACTTGAGAGATCCAAAATCCAAGATCTATCCCTCAACTACGAGGAGAGGTAAGGAACTGCCATCTAGCTCTGCACTTGATTCACCTTCTGTTATGTGTAAGTTTGCGACACCTACACCTGCTTCTGCTATTCGTTCTTATATGTCGCATGTTATTGATGATGCCACTTCTGCTATGCATGATACTTATGATGAAACTGCTTCTATGCCTGATACTACTGTGCCCCTTGGTGAATTTCTTGATGAAAAAATTGCTAGGGCTAGAGAAAAAGAAATTATTGATTCTGAATACGATGATGATAGTGATGATGAAAATATGCCTATTATTCCTGAGGGCTATCTTTTTGATATGGAATCTTCTGCCGCTATTTTAGCTTGTAGGGATAGGTATGAGCTTAAGAGGTTATTAGTTAAATGGAACAAAGAATCACTTAGAGATAAAATGAAACCCGACCCTGCTTTTGCAACTTCACCTATATGTGTTCCTGATAAGGATTATGAATTCTCTGTTGATCCTGATATAATTACTTTGGTGGAATCTGATCCGTTTTATGGCTATGAATCTGAAACTGTTGTGGCACATCTTACTAAGTTAAATGATATAGCTGCCCTGTTTACTAATGATGAGAGATCGCGTTATTTTTATATACTCAAAATATTTCCGTTCTCATTAAAGGGTGATGCTAAGATATGGTTTAATTCTCTTGATCCTGGTTGTGTGCGTAGTCCCCAGGATATGATTTATTACTTCTCTGCTAAATATTTCCCTGCTCATAAGTAACAAGCTGCTTTGAGGGAAATATACAACTTCGTGCAAATTAAAGAAGAGAGTCTGCCACAAGCTTGGGGGAGGCTTCTCAAGTTACTTAATGATTTTCCTGATCATCCTCTTAAGAAACCAGAAATACTTGATATCTTTTATAATGGACTAACCGATGCTTCCAAAGATTACCTGGATAGTTGTGCTGGTTCTCTTTTCAGGGAAAGAACACCGGATGAAGCTGAAATTCTATTGAATAATATATTGACAAATGAAAATAATTGGGCACCTCCTGAGCCAGCTCCTCCTCCATTTACTGAGCCTATTCTTAAACCAACTCCGAAGAAGAGAGGTGTTCTATTCCTCAGTCCCGAAGATATGCAAGAGGCAAAGAAATCTATGAAAGAGAAAGGTATTAAAGCTGAAGATGTTAAGAATTTACCTCCTATTGAAGAAATACATGGTCTCAATATACCGCCTGTTGAAGAAACATATGATCTCAATTCTTTATTTACTGAAGAACCTCCTGATCCCGATATCCCGACACAGGTAGTAAAGGTAAATTCTCTCTATAGATATGATAAAGCTGAAGTCCCTCCTACTAAAATTGCTAGTCAGTGCTTGGATGAGTTTGATAACTTTATGTTTAAGCAAGACAACTTCAATGCTTATTTTGGTAGAAAATTAAAAGAAACTGCTTATATGATTAGACGCTTGGGTGATTATATGGCTAATATTAAAGGTGAACTTAAACTTGTTAGCAAACATGCTTCTATGGTTACCACTCAAGTAGAACAAGTACTTAAGGCTCAAAAAGAAGTGCTTGATGAAATGAATAGTAAGAAAAATGATTATGCTGTCAGAGTGGCTACTAGAACTGGTAGAATGACTCAGGAACCTTTGTATCCTGAAGGCCACCCTAAGAGAATCGAGCAAGATTCTCAAAGAAATAATGTTGATGTTCCTAGTACTTCTAAAAAGAAGAAGAAGAAAAATGATAGAACTGTGCAAACTTCTAGTGAACCTATTGCTGAACCACCTGATAATCCAAATGATATCTCTATGTCTGATGCTGAAACACAATCTGGTAATGAACATGAACCTAATGAAAATATTAATAATGATGTTCATGATGATGCTCAACCTAGTAATGATAATGATGTAGAAATTGAACCTGTTGTTGATCTTGATAACCCACAATCAAAGAATCAACGTTATGATAAAAGAGACTTTGTTGCTAGGAAACATGGTAAAGAAAGGGAAGCTTGGGTTCAGAAACCCATGCCTTTTCCTCTGAAACCATCCAAGAAAAAGGATGATGAGGATTTTGAGCGCTTTGCTGAAATGATTAGGCATATCTTCTTGCGTATGAGATTAACTGATGTGCTCAAAACAAATCCTTATGCTAAATATATGAAGGATATCATCACTAATAAAATAAAGATACCGGAAGCTGAGATTTCCACCATGCTTGCTAATTATACTTTTAAGGGTGGAATACCAAAGAAACTTGGAGATCCCAGAGTACCTACTATACCTTGCTCCATTAAAAGAAAATATATTAAAACTGCTTTATGTGATCTTGGAGCCGGTGTTAGTGTTATGCCTCTCTCTTTATATCATAGACTTGACTTGAATAAGCTGACACATACTGAAATATCTTTGCAAATGGCTGATAAATCAACTGCTATACCTATCAGTATCTGTGAGGATGTGCCTGTTGTGGTTGCAAACGTTACTATTTTAACGGACTTTGTTATTCTTGATATTCCCGAGGATGATAGTATGTCTATTATTCTTGGAAGACCTTTTCTTAATACTGCAGGGGCTGTTATTGATTGCAACAAAGGCAATGTCACTTTTCATGTTAATGGTAATGAGCATACGGTACACTTTCCGAGGAAACAACCTCAAGTTCATAGTATCAACTCCATTGGAAAAATTCCATCAATTATAATTGGAGGTTTTGAATTTCCTCTTCCTACTGTCAAGAAGAAATATGATATACTTATTATTGGGGATGTGCATATCCCCGTTGAGGTAACTTAGTGTTATTCGAAATTTCTCCGGTTTCATGATTATCGGAACGAGTTTGTTAACAAGACTTGATCAACCTTGTTAGTGGATTCTTTTTTATGAGCATGAGATGGATGAAACTAGAAGCACAACCTTCTATACCCTCTCTATACTTTTTGTCAATTAGTAGAAATAAAGTAAAAATAGTATTTTTCTGTCTGTTTCCTGACTTATCCGTGCAGCATAAAAATATTCTGAAAATAGAAGTCCTCAGAATGACATGCCAATTTAATATGATTTTTTCGGGAATATTTGAGGATTTACTGTGCAAAAATTACCGCGGGAAGAGCTGCCACCTGGCCACGCGGGTGGTGGGCGCCCCCCCACTCTAGGGCGCGCCCCCTGCCTCATGGGCCCACGGTGGCCCTCCTCCACTTATCCCAGCACCCATCTTCTTCCTCTATCTCACACAAACCCGAAAAACCAACTCAAGCACGAGTTCCAGCCACTTTTGCTGTGATTTTTGATCTCCTTGCTCAAAGCACCTCTCGCAAAACTGCTTGGGGAGATTGTTCCTTGGTATGTGACTCCTCCATTGGTCCAATTAGTTTTTATTCTAGTGCTTTATTCTTTGCAAATTTGTGCTGCATAGGTGACCATGTTCTTGAACTTGCATGTCAAATTTATATGGTTCGAAGTAGTTCTAATGCTTGCTATAGGCTCCAGGCGCTTGTAGGAGTAGTTGCTATCAGTTTTATTGAAGTTGGTTCACTTTTGTTTGAAGTTACTAAGAATTTCAGATTATTTCAGAAAAATAGTGAGGAGATTTTTGAGGGGCTCATCGAGCCAAAGCTCGAAGGAAAAGACACCGAAGCCTAAGTATAATTTGCCGCGCACCACGGAGATTCGGGCGTGTGAATGGCCTTCTGATGATTTCTTGAGAGCAGCCGGTATCTATGAAGATTTTCATGAATTGGCTCACAATGCAGGCCTCACCACTTTCCTCCACGATCAATGCGATCACTATCTCTTACTCACAAATACTTTTGTGCAAAACTTTCATTTTCATTCTAGGAACTCACCACCTACGGTGGAGTTTCATTTATATGATGAGCATAAGGAGATGTCACTTTATGATTTCTGTCAGATTTGTTTAGTCCCTTTTGTGGGCAAGACAGAAGAACCACATCATGATGATGTGGCTGGGTTTATTGATACTATCACTGTAGGAGAAACTAGGAAGGTTTCCGATGCACGAATCACTAGCATACATTTTCCTATTTTACATTACTTTGCATTATTTGCTAGTCGTTGTTTAATTGGACGCAGAAACTGTGGAAACCTTAGTATCCCTGATATAATTATTCTGCACCACAGTTTATACAGTGATAACACTTTTAATATGGGCGGTATTATTGCTAGACGGTTAAGTATGAACCGTACTAAGGGCCCCATCTTTGGAGGCATCTATGCTACACACCTAGCTGCACATTTTAACATACCTAGTAGGCATGTTGAGAAGGAAGAAAAGGTGCTTCCCCATGTTTATCTAGATCATAAAAGTATGGTGGCACACGATTTTATTGTTAAGAATAGGGCAGGAGAGCTTAAATATCAATTGTTCTTTAACAAACTTCATCCTAAGACTATTATCCTCCTGCTCCTTCTTTGTTTGATTTGACTGCAGGCACGTACTTTGTTCCGTTGGCGGCTATTCACGCCTATCGGAACCCTACACCAGCCGAGGAGCCAGAACCGGAACAACAATTTGATCCTTCACGACAGTCTAACTATCAGTGGGATCCGGAGATGATTGCCAGCCAGCGGCAATCGAAGCCTTCTTCTTCCGCATCACAGTACGACCCCAACAACTATTATTATGGATATCCGTGGCCATAGACTAACTTAGGCCAAAAGCCTAAGCTTGGGGGAGTACGTATTTCTCACCGACATTACATTTATGTTCACACACACTCGTTGCTAGATTTCGGTGCTCATACTTTTTCACTGTAATATCCATGCTAGTTTATTTTCTTTTTCCTGCTTTCTTCTTGTGTGTCTGTTAAACCTTAAGAAAAACAAAAAAATGAGTAGTAGTTTATTTTTCTACTGTAGTAGTAATAATTAAAAAGAAAACCCATAAATATTTCCCGTTCTTCTTTTGCTTGTTGGGAGCTTTCCCATGTAAATAGTTTTATTTCTTTTCTTTTCTTTGGGGGTCAGTAGGAGAAGACCATAATTAAATTGTTGAAGTGGCTCTTATATGCATTATTGTTGATTTAACCAAGAGCCCATATTGCCTTGTCTTCTTCTGTTTATTGAATGCTTGCAGATTCCAGCTTAGTCCAATGCACGTACACTCTTATTATTTTATTTCACACGTTCGGGTCGTGCAAGTGAAAGGACAATTATGATGATTATGATGGACTGAGAGATGAGAAAAGCTGTATGAACTCGACCTCTTTTGTTTTGTAAATTGGAATTGGAGTCCCTCGTCTTGATTCAGCTATTATGAATAAACATGTTTGCAATGACAATAGAGATCATAGTTGCTTGTGCCATGCTTATTAGCTATGAGTTATAATGGTTTACCTTGTGTGCCAACATGCTATTGAGATGATTATGATGTGGTATGATGGGGTGGTATCCTCCTTTGAATGATTTAAGTGACTTGACTTGGCACATGTTCACGCATGTAGTTGAAACAAAATCAACATAGCCTTCACGATATTTATGTTCATGGTGGATTATATCATACTCATGCTTGCATCCAATGTTTAATAATTTTAATGCATGTATATGGCTGTTGTCGCTCTCTAGTTGGTCGCTTCCCAGTCTTTTGCTAGCCTTCACTGTGTACTAAGCGGGAATACTGCTTGTGCATCCAATCCCTTAAACCCCAAAGTTATTCCAGATGAGTCCACCATACCTTCCTATATGCGGTATCTACCTGCCGTTCCAAGTAAATTTGTATGTGCCAAACTCTAAACCTTCAAATAAACATTCTGTTTTGTATGCTCGAATAGCTCATGTATCAACCAAGTTGTCCTTATCTTCCGTGTTAGGCGGGTTATTCTCAAGAGGAGTGGACTCCGCTCCTCACTCACGAGAAAATGGCTGGTCACCGGGATGCCCAGTCCAGTCCCATGCTTTATGCAAACTAAATCAAAATTAATTGCAAACAAAACTCCCCCTGGGACCTAATGTATGTTGGAGGCACTCGTTGTTTCGAGCAAGCCATGGATTGATGCTTGTTGGTGGAGGGGGAGTATAAACTTTACCATTCTGTTTGGGAACCGCCTATAATGTGCTTAGCATGGAAGATATCGCCATCTCTTAGTTGTTATGTTGACAATGAAAGTATACTGCTCAAAATACAATTTATCTCTATTTCAAAACCGAGATCTGGCACCTCCACAAATCCCTGCTTCCCTCTGCGAAGGGCCTATCCATTTACTTTCATGTTGAGTCATCACCCTCTTATTAAAAAGCACTAGCTGGAGAGCACCGCCGTCATTTGCATTCATCACTGTTAATTTATATTGGGTACGACTATGATTGGATCTCTTTTACCATGAATTACATTGTCTAGTCAGTCCTTGATCTTTAAAGGTGCTTTGCATTTATGTTTTGCAGTCTCAGAAAGGGCTAGCGAGATACCATCTTGTTATATCATATTATGATTGTTTTGAGAAAGTGTTGTCATCCGAGATCTATTATTATGACTTGCTAGTTGATTATGCTATTGATATGAGTAATTATGAGACTTGAGAATTATTGCAAATGTGGTTAGTTATGATCTATGCTGAAAACTTGAATGCTGGCTTGACATAGTTACAACAACAAGAGCAAACTGAGTTTGTAAAACTTTTTCTTTCTTTCTTTTAGTTTGTCAACTGAATTGCTTGAGGACAAGGAAGGGTTTAAGCTTGGGGGAGTTGATACGTCTCCATCGTATCTACTTTTCTAAACACTTTTGCCCTTGTTTTGGACTCTAACTTGTATGATTTGAATGGAACTAACCCGGACTGACGTTGTTTTCAGCATAATTGCCATGGTGTTGTTTTATGTGTAGAAAACAAATATTCTTGGAATGACCTGAAACTCCACAGAACATCTTAGAAAAAATAATAAAAAATCCTCGCCAAACATGAAGACCAGGGGGCTCACACCCTTCTCATGAGGGTGGGGGGCGCCCCCCCTAGGGCACGCCCCCTACCTCGTGGGCCCCATGGATGCCCTCCGACGCCAACTCCAACTCTATATATTTGCTTTCGGAGAGAAAAAAATCAGAGAGAAGAAATCATCGCGTTTTACGATACAAAGCCGACGCCAAGCCCTAAAACCTCTCGGGAGGGCTGATCTGGAGTCCGTTCGGGGCTCCCGAGAGGGGGATTCGTCGCCGTCGTCATCATCAACAATCCTCCATCACCAATTTCATGATGCTCACCGCCGTGCATGAGTAATTCCATCGTAGGCTTGCTGGACGGTGATGGGTTGGATGAGATTTATCATGTAATCGAGTTAGTTTTGTTAGGGTTTGATCCCATAGTATCCATTATGTTCCGAGATTAATGTTGCTATGACTTTGCTATGCTTAATGCTTGTCACTAGGGCCCGAGTGCCATGATTTCAGATCTGAACCTATTATGTTTTCATGAATATATGTGAGTTCTTGATCCGATCTTGCAAGTCTATAGTCACCTACTATGTGTTATGATCCGGCAACCCCGAAGTGACAATAATCGGGACAACTCCCGGTGACGACCATAGTTTGAGGAGTTCATGTATTCACTATGTGGTAATGCATTGTTCCGGTTCTCTATTAAGAGGAGGCCTTAATATCCCTTAGTTTCCAATAGGACCCCGCTGCCACGGGAGGGTAGGACAAAAGATGTCATGCAAGTTCTTTTCCATAAGCACGTATGACTATACACGGAATACATGCCTACATTACATTAATGAATTGGAGCTAGTTCTGTGTCACCCTATGTTATGACTGTTACATGATGAACCACATCCGACATAATTATCCATCACTGATCCGGTGCCTACGAGTTTTCCATAAACTGGTTTACGCTTATTTACTTTCCCGCTGCTACTGTTACAATCACTAAAAAATACCAAAAACATTACTTTTGCTGTCTTTACTTTTGTTGCTGCTACCATCGCTATCATATTACTTTGCTACTAAACACTTTACTGCAGATACTAATTTTCTAGGTGTGGTTGAATTGACAACTCAGCTGCTAATACTTGAGAATATTCTTTGGCTCCCCTTGTGTCGAATCAATAAATTTGGGTTGAATACTCTACCCTCGAAAGCTGTTGCGATCCCCTATACTTGTGGGTTATCAAAAACTTATCCCGGTACACCTACAAAGTACTTCTAGTTTCATACTTGTTCTAGGTAAAGCGAACGTTAAGCGTGCGTAGAGTTGTATCGGTGGTCAATAGAACTTGAGGGAATATTTGTTCTACCTTTAGCTCCTCGCTGGGTTCGACACTCTTACTTATCGAAAGAGGCTACAATTGATCCCCTTTACTTGTGGGTTATCAAGACCTTTTTCTGGTGCCATTGCCAGGGAGTTATAGCGTGGGGTGAATATTCTTGTGTGTGCTTGTTTGCTTTATCACTAAGTATTTTTTATTTGCTGTTCTAAGTTGTTCTCTATCTTTAGTTATGGATATGAAACATGAAATACCAAAAAAATTAGGTTTACTTGCTACTCATGGAGATGGGGAACCTCCTAAAACCCTCGATGCTCATTATGTGAAAGATATTATGTACTACTTTGATAATCCTGAGAAAACCCCATTCAACTTTATAATGAGAGTAACGTTGGATCAACGTGAATACTTTAGGGATTATCACTTAACGTTGGATCAAATTTATATGTTGCATTGGTATGCTCGGCAACTATGCTTGAGATATGATTATACTTGTTGCTCTAGGATGAAGACTCCACACCATCCCTTTTCATGCAAGTTTAATGATAATTGAACCTTAGCTTCTTATGCTAATGGTATATATGATTACTATCATGTGGAACGAATAGAAGAATTTGTTGCTTTTAAGGGTGCATGTGAAGTTGAATCTTTGTTTAAAGAGTTTGAAGATTTTGATGATTCAGTTTATAGACCTGAAGTTTTAGCTATCCTTAAATATTTCTATGAGAATTATAAATACAATTAGGATATTGATGAATTTATTGAGAAAGTCTCCGCTGTCCGAGAAGGGACTAATATTTTGCAGGAGTCTATGGAAGAAGAAATTGATGAAACTGTGAGCTCATCGGATTTGCTACTCGTGCCCACCTTCTAATGAGAGTAACTCTCCACCTGATACATTATTTAATGTCCCTTCGTTCTTACCGAAGGATGAATGCCATGATAATTGCTATGACCCAGTTGATTCGTTTGAAATATCCCTTTTTGAAGAACTTGATGCTTGCTATTCTTGTGGCCAAGATGCCAATATGAATTATGCTTGTGGAGATGAACTTGCTATTGTTCCTTATGTTAAACATGAAATTGTTGCTATTGCACCCACACATGATAGTCCTATTATCTTTTTGAATTCTCCAAACTACACTATATCAGAGAAGTTTGCACTTATTAAGGATTATATTGATGGGTTGCATTTTACCGCTGCACATGATAATTTTGATGAATATAATATGCATGTGCTTTCTGCTCCTACTTGCAATTATTATGAGAGAGGAACTACATCTCCGCCTCTCCATGTTTCCAATATGATAAAATTGCAAGAAATTGTTTATACTATGCATTGGCCTTTACTATGTGTGCATGAATTGTTCTTTTATGACATGCCGATGCATAGGAAGAGAGTTAGACTTCGTTGTTGCATGATATATGTTCCTTTGTGCTGACTACTAAATGACAAATCATTGTTAATTAAAATTGGCTTTGATATACATTGGGATCCGGATGGATCCATTACTTGAGCACTATATGCCTAGCTTAATGGCTTTAAAGAAAGAGCTGGCATAGAGACAACCCAAAAGTTTTAGAGAGTCATTTATTTCTGTTGTGTGCTCTTATAAAGTTCAAATCCATTGTATTATAAAAATAATGGGCCAAGATTTGCCTTTAGGATATTTACATTGCTTGTTGGTTTGTGCGATGCAAGACCGAAACTTTGGCTATAGTGCGCGATTTTACATTTTTTTACTGGAACGTCATATGGTTCTAAAACTTTTTGCGCTGTCTTCCTATACAAATTATTTATTTTTCCTAATTTTTTCAGAATTTTTGGAGTACCAGAAGTATGGTGAATGTTCAGATTACAACAGACTGTCCTGTTTAAGACAGATTCTGTTTTTGATGGATAGTTTGCTTGTTTTGATGAAACTATCGATTTCTATCAGTGGATTAAGCCATGGAGAAGTTATATTACAGTAGCTACAATGAAAAAACAAAATACGAATTGGTTTGCAATAGTACTTAGAGTAGTGATTTGCTTTATTATACTAACGGATCTTACCGAGCTTTCTGTTGAGTTTTGTGTGGATGAAGTGTTCGAAGATCGAGGAGGTCTCTATGTGAGGAGAAGGAGGAGAGGCAAGATCTCAAGCTTGGGGATGCACAAGGCACCCCAAGTAAATATTCAAGGAGACTCAACCATCTAAGATTGGGGATGCCCTGGAAGGCATCCCATCTTTCTTCAACAAGTATCAGTATGTTTTCGGATTCGTTTCATTCATGCGATATGTGCAAATGTTGGAGAGTCTTTTGCATTTAGTTTTCACTTTTCTTTGATGCACCATCCTGGTATGAGATAGTACATGGTTTATTTATAGAATGCTCATTGCACTTTACTTATATCTTTTGAGTATTGCTTTATAGAACGCTTCATGTGCTTCACTTATATCATTTGAAGTTTGGATTGCTTGTTTCTCTTCACATAGAAAACCTCCATTTGTAGAATGCTCTTTTGATTCACTTATATTTGTTAGAGCGTGGGCATATCTTTTGTAGAAAGAACTAAAACTCTTGCTTCACTTATATCTATTTAGAGAGATGACATGAATTGGTCATTCACATGGTTAGTCATTAAATCCTACATAAAACTTGTAGATCACTGGATATGGTATGTTTGATTCCTTGGAATAGTTTTGCGATATAAAGATGGTGATATTAGACTCATGCAAGTGGGTAGTTGTGGATTGTAGAAATACTTCTGTTAAAGTTTGTGATTCCCATAGCATGCACGTATGGTGAACTGTTATGTAACGAAGTTGGAGCATGAGGTATTTATTGATTGTCTTCCTTATGAGTGGTGGTCGGGGACGAGCAGTGGTCTTTTCCTACCAATCTATCCCCCTAGGAGCATGCGCGTAGTACTTTGTTTCGATGGCTAATAGATTTTTGCAATAAGTATGTGAGTTCTTTATGACTAATGTTGAGTCCATATATTATACGCACTCTCACCCTTCCATCATT
The DNA here is from genome assembly GCF_003073215.2 of Triticum urartu. Classification (NCBI taxonomy): domain Eukaryota; kingdom Viridiplantae; phylum Streptophyta; class Magnoliopsida; order Poales; family Poaceae; genus Triticum; species Triticum urartu. The sequence continues at coordinate 334,331,217 of NC_053028.1, read as the reverse complement.
GGTAGCATCTTCAATACCGTGCATTGCCCTTTCTCACCTTGAGAGTCGGTGCAAACTTCGCCGGTGCATCCAACCCCGTGATATGATACGCTCTATCACACATACCTACCTATCATGGCATTTCCATAGCCATTCCGAGATATATTCCCATGCAACTTCCATCATTTTCATATACATGACTTGAGCATCATTGTCATATTGATTTGCATGATCGTAAGATAGCTAGCATGACGTTTTCATGGCTTGTCCGTTTGATGTCATTGCTACGCTAGATAATTGCACATCCTCGTACACAGCCGGAGGCATTCATATAGAGTCATATCTTTGTTCTAGTACCGAGTTGTAAGTAAATAAAAGTGTGATGATCATCATTATTAGAACATTGTCCCATGTGAGGTTATCAAAATAAAAGTGGCCAAAGAAGCCCCCCCCCCAACAGAGAGAGAGGCCAAAGAAGCCTAAAAAGAAAAAAAAGAGAGAGAAAAATAAAAAAATGAGAGAAAAGAGAGAAGGGACAATGTTACTATCCTTTTACCACAATTGTGCTTCAGAGTAGCACCATGTTCTTCATATAGAGAGTCTCTTGATTTATCACTTTCATATACCAGTGGGAATTTTCATTATAGAACTTGGCTTGTATATTCCAACGATGGGCTTCCTCAAATGCCCTAGGTCTTCATGATCAAGAAAGTTGGATGCATACCCACTTAGTTTCAATTTGAGCTTTCATACACTTATAGCTCTTAATGCATCCGTTGCATGGCAATCCCTACTCCTCGCATTGACATAAATTGATGGGCATCTCCATAGCCCATTGATTAGTCGCGTTGATGTGAGACTTTCTCCCTTTTTTGTCTTCTCTGCACAACCTCCGTCATCATATTCTATTCCACCTATACTGTTATATCCATGGCTCACGCTCATGTATTGCGTGAAAGTTGAAAAGGTTTGAGAACATCAAAAGTATGAAACAATTGCTTGGCTTGTCATCGGGGTTGTGCATGATTTGAATGCTTTGTGTGGTGAAGATGGAGCATAGCCATACCATATGATTTGTAGGGATAACTTTCTTTGGCCATGTTATTTTGAAAAGACATGATTGCTTTATTAATATGCTTGAAGTATTATTGTCTTAATGTCAAATGATAGACTATTGCTTTGAATCACTCGTGTCTTAATATTCATCCATGATTAGATTACATGATCAAGATTAGGCTAGGTAGCATTGCGCATCAAAAATTATCTTTTTTATCATTTACCTACTCGAGGACGAGCATGAATTAAGCTTGGGGATGCTGATACGTCTCTGTCGAATCTATAATTTTTAATTGTTCCATGCCAATATTATACAACTTTCATATACTTTTGGCAACTTTTTATACTATTTTTGGGGACTAACATATTGATCTAGTGCCCAGTGCCAGTTCCTGTTTGTTGCATGTTTTTTGTTTCGCAGAAAATCCATATCAAACAGAGTCCAAACGGGATAAAAACTACGGATATTTTTTTGGAATATATGTGATTTTGGGGAAGAAGAATCAACGTGAGACGATGCCCGGGGGGCACGAGGTAGGGGGCGTGCCGTGGGCCTCATAGCCACCCCGTAAGGAGGTTGGTGCCCTTCTTTCGCCGCAAGAGAGCCAATATCCGGACAAATCATGTTAAAATTTCAACCCAATCGGAGTTACGGATCTCCGGGAATATAAGAAACGGTGAAAGGCCAGAATCTGGAACGCAGAAACAGAGAGAGACAGATCCAATCTCAAAGGGGCTCTCGCCCCTCCGCCGCCATGGAGGCCATGGACCAGAGGGGAAACCCTTCTCCCATCTAGGGAGAAGGTCAAGGAATAAGAATAAGAAGGGGGGCTCTCTCCCCCTCTCTCCCGGTGGCGCTGAAACGCCGATGGGGCCATCATCGTGTGACGATGATCTACACCAACACCTCCATAATCTTCACCAACATCTTCATCACCTTCCCCATCTATCTACAGCGGTCCACTCTCCCTCAACCCATTGTACCCTCTACTTGAACATGGCGCTTTATGCTTCATATTATTATCCAATGATTTGTTGCCATCCTATGAAGTCTGAGTAGATTTTCGTTGTCCTATAAGTAATTTGTGAATTGCTATGATTGGTTTAATTCTCTTGTGGTTATGTTGTTGTGCTTTGGTGCCCATCATATGAGCGCACGTGTGGATCACACCATAGGGTTAGTTGTATGTTGATAGGACTATGTATTGGAGGGTAAGAGTGACAGAAGCTTCAACCTAGCATAGAAATTGATGCATACGGGATTGAAGGGGACCAATATATCTTAATGCTATGGTTGGGTTTTACCTTAATGAACATTAGTAGTTGCGGATGCTTGCTAATAGTTCCAATCATAAGTGCATAGAATTCCAAGTCAGGGATGACATGTTAGCAGTGGCCTCTCCCACATAAAACTTGCTATCGGTCTAGTTGCTTAGGGACAATTTTGCATCTCCTACCACCACTTTTCCACACTCGCTATAGTAACTTTATTGCTTCTTTAACTAAAACATCCCCTAGTTTTTATTTACGTGCTCTTTATATTCTTGCAAACCTATCCCATTACACCTACAAAGTATGTCGGCATTCTAGGAACGGGGGTCCCCAGACTTGCCTGCCTGCGGCCCGCGGCGTGGCTCCTCCAGCGGCCCTGTACGGCCCATCTTCACCAGCAGACACCCAAGACCCTCGTGAGGGGACAAGCCTCGCGAGGCAGACGATGCAAGACCTCCTCAGGGGCGGCCTCACCAGGCTGGCTCGCGAGGGGCGGAGAGATCAAGGCAAGGCGAACCTCGCAAGGTTCCAATGACGCAAGCCATGACGATCAAGACCAGGCGGGCGCCAGGCACATAGTGTCCTTGTTTCCTCTTTGGTGTTAAGGAGGCAAGCGCAGGCGAGGAGTTCCAAGGCATCAGGCAAAGGTTTCCATATCGGTGCAACAAGACCAAGACCAGCAGGACGGCAGGACGGAGGTCACCGTGGAGCCCAAGACGGCGTCACCACCAGAGCCTTTGGCTGTTGAAGACTACTTTTGTCAGGATAACTTTTACTAGTTGTCTCCCTTCGAATTTGGCCGTCGTGGGATCCCTTCCCGCTCAATAGTTGGGAAGAGGTCCAGGGCCTCTATAAATAGGACTAGCCACCACCATAGCTGGGGATCGATCTGATATTGGATCGGAGCCATTCCATCCTTAGCCTCACACAAGCTCACCAAGCCCAAGAACACCTCTCCTCAGGAGGCTATTCTTCCCCTATAACCGTTCATCCACAGCCCAAGAGGCAATCCACCAGACCACACTGGAGTAGGGTATTACACCACAACGGTGGCCCGAACCATTATAAATCTTGTTTCTCGTGTTCTTTGGGTTCGTCGAGTGAGGCCGTGAGATCGTTGAATGTGTGAGCTAGAGAGGGGGGAGATCTTCATGTGCACCCCAGTGTTCGAACCTCAAGGGTTTTGCCAGAACCCAAAATCCGACATCCGGCCCAAGTGAATTCACAGAAGACGATGATAGTTGGGGGAGATCGTGGGCCGGGTAGCACAAAATTTAAACCTGTTAGAACCGTAGTCATAAAAACCAGATATATATATGCGGTATCCTTAGACACTTACGATGTAGATAGGGTCTTCGACCTGGGGCTCCACTCGGGGATGGCTTCGGCGTCCGAGTCCGAGTCGTCTGAAAGGGAAATCCTCCCCTTCTTGGACGCCTCTGCCTCAAGGTCCATGGAGGCTGCCCTTTTCTTCTCTCCCCCCCTTAAGGGGAGAATTTGATGTAGGGTAGGACCCTAATCGCCCGATCTTTCACGAAAGGAGCGGAATCCCGCGAAGAACACGAAGAACACGAGGGGAAAAAGAGGGGAAACACAAGGGAAACACAAGAGAATCACTAAGCCAACACAAGAAAGTCACACATGTGCTAGATCCTCGGATACATAAGAGTTCACGTGGTACACGATCAACTAGGGATGATACAAGGGTAATGGTCTTCTCCGTGAGGAGGTCTTGATGTTATTCTTGACAATGAGGTCTTGAATCCAAATGGATCTTCTCCGAAGAGGCCTCGATCTCTCACGAGGAGTAGATCCGATGTGGATGAGCATAGCTCTATCTCTTAAAATGAGCTAAACCAACGCTAACCCTAGAAAGTTGGACGAGGTGGAGTATATATAGTCTTAGTGCAAAAGAGGGGGGCGAAGGGGTACATGGGCTGTGGCCCAACACAAAACAGTGCACAGGCGTTAGACGTCCGGGAGTCACCGGTCGTCCAGAGGCTCGCGAGGGTCTGGACGTCCAGTGCCTGTCGGACGGCCGTAGATTCGGCTCTTGTGGTCTTCGGTCGGACATCCGGTCGGGGTCGGTTGGCCAAGGAGCGTCGGTCGTCTGTGGAGCATCAGAGGTCCGTCGTTATGGATGGCAATGGGTCGGGTTTGGATCGGGTGAAGACAGTCCAAATCCAACCCATGACCCATCTTTCTACCCTCTACCCATCCACGAAAGTATCCATGGGCACAGCTTATGCCCATGCCCAAACCCGTTCGATACCTGGGTACCCATGGAGCTCCATGGGCATAGAAACATCACCATGCAAAGCCTTACAATTATCAAATTAATTCACCACGTTCATTGGCAGATTCACACATTCAATAGATTGTACATTCAGTTAGCTCCTAGTCGGTTCGTTCTAGTCTTCAGTTTAGCCATTGCTAGGTTTAATATAATTGTTAGGTCAGGCTAATATGGTAGAGAATTAGAAAACATGGGTCGGGCTTTTGCATTTTTGTGAATGTGAGTTGTGGTTAGTATAGCGTCACTAACATATGGGCCCACATATCATATGGGTATCCATTGGATATCCATGGAGCAGAAAATATAACCATGCCCGACCCAGCTATTCGCGAGTATCCATATCCATCGATCCATGGGCAGAAAGGCCCTCCATACCCTTGCCCAACCGGGTCGGGTATCCATGGGTACCCGGATCGATGGACAAAATTTCCTTCTTCTTCATCAATCCTTCTTCTCTGTCGTCACATCCATCTTCCTCTTCCTCTTCTCCTTGCTCCTTAGCTTCTCGATAATTGAGCATGCACAAAGTGTCCGTATGAGGTAGTAGCCATGTCTCATGTGCATCAAAGTGGAAATGTGAGAGGAGAGATGTCACCTCGGTTTCAAGAGCTCTTGCACGTGCTCATGTCATGGGTCCAAGAGGTGTCGTAGAAGATGTAGTTGGGTCCATAGGGATGGCCTTGGGATGCTCCGGATCATCTCCCCTCCCTTGGGGAAGATCCGTCCTCGGATCAAATTCTTCATCACCATGGAAGGGAGAGAGATCTTTGACGTTGAAGATGTCGCTCACGTTGTACTTGTCGCGTGGGGGGTTGATCTTGTAAGCGTTGTCGTTGTATCGTGCGAGCACCTTGAAGGGTCCATCTGCTCGGGGTCGAAGCTTGGACCTGTGTTCTTGTGGAAAATGGTCCTTGCAAAGGTGTATCCACACGAGATCACCAATCTTAAAGACCATAGGGTGCTTGTTGAAGTTGAGCTTGGACGCAAGGTGTTGAACTTGGCGCTTGATGGTGTTCTTTGTATCTTCATGCACCTTCTTGAGATGTGTCGCTCTTCCACTAGCGTCCAAATTGATGCGCTCTTGGAGTGGTAGAGGGAGAATGTCCAATGGTGACAAAGGGTCGAAGCCGTAGACGACCTCGAAGGGGGACTTGCCAGTTGTTGAGTGTCTTGCTCGGTTGTAGGTGAACTCAGCGATAGGTAGGCACTCCTCCCACTCCTTGATGTTCTTCTTGATGAGTACTCAAAGTAGAGCGGAGAGTGTGCGATTGGTAACTTCCGTTTGGCCATCGGTTTGTGGATGATACGCCGTGGAGAAAAGTAGCTTGATTCCGTTCTTGGCGCATAGGGTCTTCCAAAAGTAGCTAAGGAACTTGACGTCGCGGTCCGAGACGATCATCTTTGGCACTCCGTGTAGACGCAATATTTCCCTACAAAAGAGAGTAGCAACATGTGAAGCATCGTCTATCTTGCATGGAATGAAATGTGCCATTTTTGAGAAACAGTCTACAACAACAAATACTGAATCCTTCCCATTTCGAGTCCTTGGCAAACCAAGTACAAAGTCCATGCTAATGTCTTCCCATGGTTGATATGGAATTGGTAGAGGCATATAAAGGCCATGGGATTGAGCTTTGGACTTAGCTTTGCGACATGTAGAGCATCGGTTGGTGAAGCGGTTGACGTCGTGAAACATCTTGGGCCAAAAGTAGTTCTTCGAGAGTGTGGCGAACGTCTTGTCTCGTCCAAAATGTCCCATTAAGCCTCCTCCATGAGATTCCTGCAAAAGAAACAAACGAAGAGAAGACTCGGGGATGCAAAGTTTGTTAGCTCTCATAAGATATCCATCTTTGATGTAATAGCGTTCCCAAGAGGTATGCGTCAAACACTTGGCATAAGGAGTAGCAAAGGTAGGATCATGCTCATAGAAGTCTTTGATATGCTCAAAACCAATGACATCCAATGCAAGTTGAGTAACAAGCATGCATATGTGAGAAAGGGCATCCGCCACAATGTTTTATTTACCTTTAATGTACTTGATGGCATAAGGAAAAGACTCAATAAATTCACTCCATTTAGCATGATGCTTGTTCAAATTGGTTTGACCCTTAAGGTACTTGAGCGTTTCATGATCAGTATGAATGATAAACTAATGAGGGCGAAGATAGTGTTCCCATTCATGCAAAACGCGGAGTAAAGCATATATCACTTTGTCATAGATGGGGTAATTGAGTTGCGCGCTTGAGAGTTTCTCACTAAAGTAAGCTATGGGGCGCTTCTCTTGTGTTAACACACCTCCTATGCCATTACCACTAGCATCGCAATGAATCTCAAAGGGTTTGTCAAAGTTGGGTAAAGCAAGCATGGAACCATGAGTATGCAAATTCTTAAGCCCATTCAAAGCGGTATCTTGGGATGGTCCCTAAACAAAAGGCGCATTCTTCTTGCTCAAAGCATGCAAAGGCGAAGCAATGGTGCTAAAATCTTTCACAAAGCGATGATAGAAACCCGCAAGACCAAGAAAGCTACGCAGTTGATGCAAATTGGTTGGTTGTGGCCAAGTCTTAATAGCTTTGGTCTTGGACTCATCAACATGAACACCCTTAGAGGAAACAACAAAACCCAAGAAAACGAGCTTGTCAATGCCAAAAAGGCATTTCTCCATATTAGCATAGAGATGCTCTTTTTGAAGAGTTTGCAAAATGGTTCGGACATGGGTGACATGCTCTTTGAGAGACTTGCTCAAAACAAGGATGTCATCGAAGTAGACCACAACAAACACACCAATGTAAGGGCGAAAGACATGATTCATAAGACGCATAAAAGTACCCGGGGCTTCCGAGAGACCCATAGGCATGACTAACCACTCACACAAGCCAAACTTGGTTTGGAAAGCAGTTTTCCATTCATCACCCTCTTGTATGTGGATTTGATAGTAACCACTCTCAAGATCAATTTTGGAAAAGATAGTGGCACCACTATGTTCATCAAGCATATCATCAAGACGTGGAATGGGATACCTATAGAGAACGGTGATAGCATTGATAGGTCTACAATTGGAGCACATGTGAAATCTACCGTCTCGTTTTGGCACAAGAATCATCGGGACAGCACAAGGGCTCAAACTTGCACGCACATGTCCATGGTCTATGAGATGCTTTTCTTGCCTTTGTATTTCTTTGGTTTCTTCATGGTTGACGCGGCAAGGAGATTTGTTCGGAAGCGGTGCTCCGGGGATGAGGTCGATGCGGTGCTCAATGTGATGCGGAGCAACCTACGATCATCCCCATGTACACTCGAGAATACGCCATTGGATACAAGGTGAACTCGCTCCTTTCCGAATCTTCCCTTTCCGCATGTAAGACATGGATGCTACATCAAGCGCGGACCTTGTGCATACTCAGGTACACCCGAGGAGACCAAGGAGAGCCCAAGGACAAGGCCAAGCGTGCGCGGAAGCAAAGGAAGGAGAAGGAAGAAGGGCCAGCTACTACAGGCAGCGGACATCTGGCCCCAGCCTGGACATCCGGACCAGCGCGGACATCTGGCCCAATCCCCGGAAATCCAGCGCCCATCATAGAACGCACCCAAAGCTGAACCCCGTTAGACCGGACATCTGGTCAGAAGCCCGAACATCCGACTCTTCCAAAGCCGCCGGACATCCGGCCCCTTCGCCCGGAAATCCGGCCCCTCCATCACCGAATGCATCCGGAAGACCAAGGCCAGCCCGGACATCCGACCTCCCAGCCCGGACATCCTGCCCGTCGCGAAGCCCCAGACATCTGGCCCCCAGCCCGGACATCCGGCGCCTGTCTGCACACAGTGAACGGGCCAAGGGCCCATGTATCCCTCTTTCCCACTTACCCCTTCGTGGCTTAGACTATATATACTCCCCCACCTCCTTCTAGTTAGGGTTAGCGTTGTGATAGCTCATTTAAGAGATAGAGCTTCGCTCATCCATATCGGATCTACTCCACAAGAGAGACCGCGGCCCCTTCTACGGAGAAGATCCACCTTGGATTCAAGACCCCTCACGGGAAGATCCCCTTGTGGATTCAAGACCTCCTCACGGAGAAGAACCGGTTACCTCTTTTATCGTCCGTTGTTGACTTTGGATCTTGTATCTCTCTTTGTGTTTCGACGATCTAGCACATGTGTGATCATACTTGTTGGTTTGAGTGTTCTCTTGTGTTCCCCTCGTGATTTTCCCCTCGTTTCCCTCCTCTTGTTATTCGCGTTCTTCGCGGGATCTGCTCCTTTCGTGAAAGATCAGGCCACTAGGGTTCTACCCTACATCATCTTGGTATCATGAGCCACGTTGATCACGATTTCGAAGCCTCTCCTCATTGTTTTCTAGCTTAATTTTTTTGTGTTCTTCCCGAAATTCGAAAATCCCCACCAAAAATAGCCCCAATTTTTTTCGTGATTTGTTGGTTTGACGAACTTTTGTTGATTTCGATCCATGGATTTTCTTGGTTTCGAGTGGATCTAGCATATCCCCAAGTTTCCCCACTTTCCATCCACGAAATCTCTCCAATTTTGACCTTGGAATCATCCATTTCCACCCCAATTCAAAAATTTCTGGCCCAAACAAGATCTAAATTCATCGGGCCGGACATCCGGGCCATCGGGCCGGACATCCAGCTCCTGGAGCACCAAATCTGCTCGGTTCTAGACATCAGATCCCGGATTTCCGGCCCTGAGCCCGGATGTCCGTCCCCTGACATCTCAGCCATCCCCGTTTCACCGTTTTGTCCATAACTAATTCATCCGGAGTCCGATTTTCGCGTTCTTTAGCTCATTGAAAAGCTCTTGACATCCCCCTTCCAAAAAAATACTACCATAAACATTTGACCCCATCAAATTTTGGAACTTTTGCATCTTTGCCTAGGGCTTCCACCACAACCTCCGCATAACCACCACCGACTTTCGCAACCTAACCAATTTTGTTCCTTATAGCATTTGTGGTTGCTTGAGTAGTGATTCGAGTCTCCTAAGGTGTTTAGGCTACTTAAGGACGATTGCTTCTTCATCAACCACCACCACCACCATAACTTCTGCATAGGCTTACCCACAATACACTTCCGCCACCGCAACTTAACCGAATTTTGTTTGTGTTGTGAGTTGTGTCTCCTAAGGTGTTTCAGCTACTTAGGGACCGTGCTTCCAACTCCGACACCGTGTATAGCCAACCTTACCCTCCACTTCCACATTGCCTACTCGCAAAACCCATCATTGCATTTCCGCAATCCCATTGAGCTTCTACAACACCACCACCGCATTCCGCTACCACCATTTGACATTTGAGATTTTGAGTTCGCGGTTTTTCCGTTTCCTAAGGTATTTCGGCTACTTAGGAACGAGTCTCCATCATCTCGGTATCTCCATCAAGATCACCGCCACTCGCATCGACACGGACGGTAACCTCCATATCATCTTGGTATTGTGATATCCCTCCATTGTACATTCCCTTGCCATTGCATTGATAACCCCTAGCCCATTTTGCGTTACTTGCCTATCAAGAATAGCCATTTGAGTATTGCCGGCAACGTTACTTGTGCACATTAGTGATCTACACCATACATTGCATACATACCATATCATATTGGTATCATATCATCCCTTGTGTCACAAGATTGTTCCCGCATATACCCAATTGTTATCTTGGTTTGTGCATTACGCAAAGTGGCCATATATATATATATATATATAATTTTAAGGAAAGAAAAAGAGTGAACAAAGAGCTTGTAAGCAAGTGCCATAGCATCATACCACATTGCATATAAGATCATCTTGGATCATACCACCGAAAGATCATATACATAGCATACTTGGGATAGAAGTCGTTGCATTTTTGTCTCCTATGGGTTGTGCACAAGTGTCGTATCCGCCTATTGAGCAATCGTGCTAGCTTCTCTCTAGAGTTGTGCAACAAGAGCATTTTCCGTGGATTCCACATTTTGAGCTCATCCCTCGGTTGTGCGACCTCATTTATCTATCCGTGTGTGTGTTTCTGTGTGCCACATATTGCTATTGGTCTACTTGTTACACATGCGAATTTGTGAATCTCTTTCAACATTATTGACTCTTGCTAACATTTCACATCAAATTTTTGTGCCACATTCCTCACCGAGCTCCACCATAAGCCTTATTTGTGTAAGTGTGAGAAACCAACAAGAATTGGTACCAATTGTGCTATTTCCTTGTTACACATTGGAGTGATCATTGATCCACCTTCAACTTCGGTCAAGGTACATTTGGTATTCGTTCTTCTCTTTCTCCTACTCATATTGGCTCGAGTCTTGTGATGGATAGGCAAGGCATTTCATCTCCGGTCTTCCACAACAACGATGGCGTGAACAACTACATCACCAAAGTGTCAATCTTCAATCTACAACGACAAATGCAAGGCGCACAATCAAGATTGCGAGACCGCATCGAGAACCTCTCCATCGACATTCGTCACTCCGAAGCAAGGAAAAGGGACTACATCGAAAAAAAGCTTTCCGCGCCCAAGGAGGAGCAAGATGCAAGGATGGAGGAGATTCGGACCTTGTTGATCAACCATTCTTCCCCTTCATCATCCTCAAGGCGGCAACTTTCAAGTCACAATTCTTCGGAGCACAAAAAGGATGTAAGGGCAAGTCGTCCACGTCCACATCTCCATGGCGACCACCGTCGCGTTCGTGATCCACCTCGTCATGAAGGGCAAGTCACCTCCAAGCAACATGTGCACGACGGTGACGAACGACATATACTACGAGCTCAAGTGCGACAACGCCAACATCATCATGACGATGCTCACCAAGCGCAAATGCACAAGCCCCAACCAGCCCTACTTCACGCCTAGGCCAACCTTCATGAGCATAAGAGAAGACCGCGAGACGAGCACCACCAAGATGGCGCTACGGCTACTACCACCACCACTTTGGCATCTTCCCCAAGTGCTATCAAGGCATCTTCGCCTTTGGACGTACGACATCTTCGCCTACTTCCCATGAGTTCGCCTACATCGACATCATCTAGTACAAGGCGACCACCTACAAGCGAGGGCGACACTTCCATCTTCGGAAGCCCCCCAAGGAAGATGGTCGAGCATGGGACATTCCCTTCGGTCATGGAGACGAGCTACGAGGTGCCACATCATATGGGCCTCCTACAAAAAGACGGCGACAAGAAGGTCGAGCAAGGGCCATCCCCTTCGACCATGGCGACGAGCATGAACCTCTTAAACTACATGAAGACGGCGCCCCAAAAGGACTCATTCTCTAAGTCAAGCTACAAGACCGCAAATGAGACCTTATCTTTGGTCTTAGAGGAGAGTGATGATGTGCCATCTTCGGCCTTCATCCACGGCTACGACTACGACGTGATTGAGCATGGAGACAGTTGCACCAACATCTCTCTGACACCCACATATACAGAGATGCCCCAATTGCCATGTGAGGAGAGCCACCACACCACAAGTGATATGAGTGACTCCACCATATATGACATTGAGTGCATTTCCTATGAGAGGATGAGTATGACCACCACTAGCCCCACACTTGAGAGAATGCCACACATCCTATGTGAGGTTGAGAGCCATTTGAGTGACTCCACCAACCATATGAGTGAGAGCATCCAAGAGGGAGTGAGTGAGCCACAACACTTAGTGAGTGAGGTAGTTGACAGGGCATGTGAGGCCACTATGATTTCAAACAACCTAACCTCTACTCCGAGTGTGTTTTCTTCTTTGGTGCTAGGACTCCTACATGACGACATGCCTATCCTCGACGAGTCCATACCTCCAATGGAGACAACGATGGCCATGGTGGACGATGATGCACCCCCACATGGTTCCATCAAGATGAAGATGTCCACGACTCGGTCTTGGACACCTCACCTACAACACATGAGCAATGCTCCAAAGGTAAATTGGGTGATGGTGCTTCTCTTGTCCCACTAGTGGACTATCTCACCAATGATTGCTTGCATGATGTTGACACACCTATACCCATGCTTCATGCTAGTGCGACTTCTTCATGTCATGACTTACCTATTTATGATGAATATGATGACGAGCATGTCGAGTTTCCTAGTTGTGATGTTATGCTCCATAGGATATCATGTGAAAATTCTTTTGGTCACATCATGTTTGACAATCCATTAACCTTGTCATATGCTATGAGTGAGATATCCCATATTGCATCTTTTCAATCTCAACATAGTGACTATGCATGCCCCATTCACATAAATCCCATTTCCACTTATGGCATAGATGACGAGATGGTGGTCATTGGCTTTTGCTTTCCATGTGATGATATTGCCATGCTTCCTTTACATGATTTGCGCAATTCATCTACTATGCCATGCCATGGTCACATTGTTCCAAATATGCTTTGTTTTGGACGTTGTCAATATTCTCCATGTGATGTTTCCATTAATGCTCATGAGGAGACCCCCATAGTTTCCTCATACATATTAGGAGATTTTGATGCATTCCATACTTTGCATGATTCTCATAATTGCTTGCACCGTATGCATTCCATGATTAACAATGCTCTACATATTTCCCATGATGCATTACACAATTTGAGTCTCCATTATGTTATACATAACAACAAACCTATCATGACGGATGACATGTTTCTATATCACGCATCTCATTTATTTGAGCATTGGCTATTTTGTGCTAACCAACACAAACACGTGCGCATCATGATGGATGATGTGTACATATACCATGCACACACAATTTTTCCTTTGTATTTATTTTTTGTAGGTACTCACGTATACTCGTCAACCTCTCAATCCCAAGAGTTGGCGAAACGAGCTCTTGAGAGCAAAGATGACTTGGGATCCCGTGAACTATCCTTCCCACCGTTCTCTTCGCGCAAAGACTACGCGCATCTATTCTACTTGTCTCTCACATGGCTTTGTGCTATATATCACTTGTTATGTTATGCCCATTTTCTCGTGTTCACTTTGCATGCTATGCTTGGTTCTATGTCTTTGCCATGCAATTGTGACCCATGATTCACCATTATGCTACTCCTCTGTGTATTTTCATGCTTGGTGGAGATCGTTGTTACTATTGCGATGTTTATCATGTGCCTCATGCTATTGATGCTATTTTGCTCATATCTTGCCTTCATACTTGCGATATGTCATGTACATTATGTATGCCCACCATTTGCACACATGACATGCTTGCCATGATTACTCCTAGTACGTTGCATCTTTGCACTACTAGCTTGCTTGACTTGATCACTATGATTGATTGCTTTGTCGCATCACCCATGTTCCATTCTTACTCGCTTTCTTGGGTTGATTAAATATATGTTCATGCCTCTCACATGATACATCTTGTTCATTGTCGCTTGCCTCCAATTGTTGCATCTATGCTTATCGATCTCGGAGCTTGGACATACTACTTGTGATGCATGCTTGTTTACTTGAGCCTAATGTATTTGGTTGTTCTCGCATCATATGCGTCCATACTATGAAATGCTCCCTTGTCCTTTCTTATGGTGAACATGATGCATACACTTGTTGGGTATCTTACCACCTGAATGATAGGTTTTGCACTTCCACTAACCTCATTTGTTTTTGCGAGTGTTTGTCATGTTCTTTCCTTTTGAAGGATTCAGAAGGTGGTACCATCACGAGACATATTGGTTATGTGAAGGCATACAAGATGCGCAACTCCAACATCCTTGGAACATTTCTAAAGGTGACCTCCTTCCCTTTGAGCCATCTTCAAATAGGCATACTGGATGGGGCATTCTTTCATTGTTGTCTCCTCCTTCTTGTCTACATGTTACATCTATTGGATGGAGGACCAACATTGGAGATGGAACCCATGGACCTTCATGTTAAGGAGCGCTCGGACTTATTGGAAGCACCTTTGAACCTCCACTCATGCCACGACATCGAGCATTGGTACACCAACACCTCCTTATTTGTTGATTGTGCTCACACATGTCATGCTCGATGGACATATCATACACATGAAAAATTTGCATCTTATGCATGGATTGACTCATGTTATGATTGCCTTGTTGCATCTTGTCTTTCTATGTCATCCATGATATATGACCTTGTGCATTTCCTTAGCAAATTTGTTGTGATATACCTTGATGGCATATTCATACATCATGATCTCATTGCCTACCATCAATTGCATGATCACATCATATTGAGAATCCATTACAATATTCATGCTATTGATAAACCGCCTCACTATGACATCATTTTGCACTGTGGTTGCATTGATCATATTCACAACACATTTGTGTGCATAATGAATGTTTTTGCTCCCATGAATGCTTTGCATACCATTCCATATCTTTTGGATAAGCTTCATGCACCTTGTCATGCTCAATCTTGTCGGACGGACTCATTCTTACATGATGGACACTTTGTGTGCGCTAACCATTGTATTTCCGAGTGTCGTTTGTGTTTGCTCTTTTTGCATGTGTACCACTCTGGAGACACCTTGGGGTACTTGGATTGCGCCATGTCTTCCACTTCGTCCAACTACAAGTCCGTCCAAGACAACTGTTTCCATGGTGGTGAGATTTTCGATCCGAGGTCAGATCTTTCCCGAGGGAGGGGAGATGATGCAGAGCATCCTACGATCATCCCCATGTACACTCGAGCATACACCATTGGACACAAGGTGAACTCGCTCCTTTCCGAATCTTCCCTCTCCGCATGTAAGACATGGATGCTACTTCAAGCGCAGACCTTGTGCATACTCAGGTACGCCCGAGGAGACCAAGGAGAGCCCAAGGACCAAGGCCAAGCGTGCGCGGAAGCAAAGGAAGGAGAAGGAAGAAGGGCCAGCTACTACAGGCCCCGGACATCCGGCCCCAGCCCGGACATCCGGCCCGATCCCAGGAAATCCGACGCCCATCACAGAACGCACCCAAAGCTGAACCCCGTCAGCCCGGACATCCGGCCCCTTCGCCCGGAAATCCGGCCCTCCATCACCCAATGCATCTGGAAGACCCAAGCTAGCCCGGACATCCGGCCTCCCAGCCCGGACATCTGGCCCGTCACGAAGCCCCGGACATCCGGCCCCCAGCCCGGACATTCGGCGTTTGTCTGCACACAGTGAACGGGCCAAGGGCCCATGTATCCCTCTTTCCCACTTACCCCTTCGTGGCTTAGACTATATATACTCCCCCACCTCATTCTAGTTAGGGTTAGCGTTGTGCTAGCTCATTTCAGAGATAGAGCTTTGCTCATCCATATCGGATCTACTCCACGAGAGAGACCGCGACCCCTCTATGGAGAAGATCCACCTTGGATTCAAGACCCCTCGCGAGAAGATCCCCTTGTGGATTCAAGACATCCTCACGGAGAAGAATCGGTTACCTCTTGTGTCGTCCGTTGTTGACTTTGGATCTTGTATCTCTCTTTGTGTTTCGAGGATCTAGCACATGTGTGATCATACTTGTTGGTTTGAGTGTTCTCTTGTGTTCCCCTCGTGATTTTCCCCTCGTTTCCCTCCTCGTGTTCTTCGCGGGATCTGCTCCTTTCGTGAAAGATCGGGCCACTAGGGTTCTACCCTACATCACAATGCCTCGTAGTGGAGGTAGTCCCGGAGGTAGCTTGTCGGGGAAAACATCGTGAAATTCCTGCAAAAGAAAAGACAACACTAGAGGAAGAGTGTGAGAAATGTTAGTTTGTTTTGCGTTGTCCTTGCACACAAGGACGTAGTGTAGGACACTAGATGGGTTCTCACACACACCTCTTATCTCACTTTTGGTGGAAAATATGACTAGGTTCTTCTTTTCGCTCATCGTGGAGGTGTTCGATTTAGGCATGTGGCGCTCACTCTCTTTTTGGTGGCTCTCTCTCTCACGATGATCTCCACGATGGGTGGCTTGCTTGTCGGCGATCACTTGGCTTGGCAACATTGGACGAAGGACGTAATCCTTGCCCTTCATCTTGAAGATGTAGTGGTTCGTTCGGCCGTTGTGGATGACTCCTCTATCAAATTGCCATGGGCGTCCAAGGAGAATGTGGCAAACGGTCATTGGAACAACATCGCACTCCAAGGTGTCTTCGTAGGCGCCAATTTTGAAGGAGACTTGTACTCGGTGCTCGACTTGGATAGTGCCGGAGTCGCTAAGACATAGCACTTTGTATGGATGTGGGTGCTTCGAATTGGGCAATTGGAGCTTGGAGCAAAGTTCTTCACTTGCGAGGTTATGAAAACTCCCTCCATCGATGATGACCTTGACGAATCGTCCATTGATGCCGGCCTTGGTGTGGAATATGTGGTATCTTTGGTCTTCTTCTTGGTGATGTTGGAGAGTCAAGACTTTGGAGACGACAAGAGCGGGACTTGAGTCTTCATCGCAAAAGACTTGTTCCTCTTCATCGTTCACTTGCCACTGCATGGCGACTTGCTCAAGAGCGTCCATTTCTACTTCACTCGTCGAATCGTAGGTGCCGTCGCCGTTGAGGATCATTGTCCGCTTGTTGGTGCACTCATAGGACTTGTGGCCTCGGCCTCCGCCTGTGAAGCATTTGAAGGAACTTGTCTTGACGGTCTCATCGGTTGGAGTGGATGATGATGAAGCTCTCGTCTTGAAGTTGCTCGTAGTAGGAGGATGACTTGGAGTTGACGAAGCTTTCTTGGAACTCGACTTGTCGATGTTGCTTGGAGAAGGCTTGATAGACGGTGTTGGAGTCGTTGAAGCTTGGTTGTTGGAGAAGCCGTAGGACTTGGATGAGGACTTGGCATACTTGAAATCGTCTTGCACTTGACGTTCCGCTTTGGTGTAACATCCCAAATTTACAATTTGGAATGTTATACATTAGAGCATCATTGCATATCATATTTTATTGCATTTTTGGCTAGATCCTAGAAATTCTACGCAACTTAAGGACCTACGGAGAGAGTTGGGGATTTCATTATTTTCATATTCGAGTTTTCTCGAATTGTGGAAAGAGGATCGTTCGATTTTAATTATTTTCTCTTCAATTATTTCTTTTATAAAAATAAAAGAGAGAGAGAGGATAAAATGACTTCCTCAAAATAGAGAAATATCGAAGATTTAATATGAAAATCAAATAAGACTTTTATTCGGAGTTTTATTGCTATTTTATTTGAATTAGGAAAAAATATGTGTTTTTCGAAGTTGCATTTTAGTCCCAAATAAATGTTCACCTTGTGCGGCTTATTTTTAGAGCACGGGGAAAATTTATTTTGGGATTTTTGGAGTCCGTTTAGTATTTCTTTTCTTTCTTTTTCTGCACGTCGGAATTATTTTTAAAAAAAAGTGACCCGACTCCGGGCCTTACCCGAGCGGGACTCCGCCCGGGGGCCTTTATAAGCCGCCGCCCCGAGCCGCCGAAAGCCCACAGCCACCGCGGAATCCCACCTGCGCCCTAACCCTAACCCTAGACGCCATCGCCACGCGCCGCCGCCGCCGCCGGAGCCGCACCGCCGTCGCGCCGCCTCGCCAGACCCCGCCGTACCCGAGGTAGCCGCCTCGGTTTTCATGAGATAACCGTTTGGTTTTTTCATAACCTTAGATCCGTTTTTTAGATCCGGTTCGGTTTATTTTTTTCGGTTTAGTTACTTAACGAACGCCCATTTTTACCTTTGTTTTAACGAACGGTTTTCACCGTTTAGCCGCAGATAGCGAACGTTCGTTCGTTAGCCTGTTCGTCGGTTTTTCTTTTTTTCGGATTTTCCACGATTATTTTCAATCGTGATTTCTGATCTCATTTTCGTTGTAGTGTAACTTTTCGCTCGTTTATCGGAATCAGGCGATTCAAGCGCCTAGAGTTTCGTCTCGAAACCCTCTTTCCGTTTAACCAACTTGAACAAGACTTTGATATACTCCCTCCGTTCCTTGATATAAGGTGTATAGATTTTTGAGAAAAAACCCAAAATATAAGGTGTATTGCATTGCACCACTCGTTTGGATAATTTTTTTAGGGATGTAATTACATTTCCTTATATTAGGCAACCTCCTCTATTTTCTCATGCCAATTAGTCAGGTGTAATCTCGCTCAAAACTTGTATAATTTTACCTCCACGTGTGTTATTTAATTTCCATGCCAAAAACTATACACCCTATATTTAGGAATGGAGGGAGTTGTAAAATTTGACCTTAGTCCAGATTAGTAATCGGATCTTGTTTCTTTCGCAGTTTGAGTTTCGTTGCTTTGTTTGATTTGATTATTTTTGCAAACCAGAGTTCTTAAGTTGAACTTTCTTGTTAGATCTCTTATTTGAGTTTTACCCGTGCGTCTTGTTTGATTGCTTATTGTATGCTTATTTGATTGCGATAGAGTACCCAGAGTGCGAAGCGTGCTATATCGAGATCCTAGGTTCTGCGGATCATCACCAAAACAAGTAACACTTTGATCATATCCCTTTATCACCCAGTTTTTATGCATTAGTTTCAAACCCTCAAACATTGCATGGTTAGGACTTGATAACATGTTGGATTTGGGAAGTAGATGAGGTAGTACCTATTCACCTGTTTATTATCAAACCCTTGGGAGTTACTTCTACGTATTGCTTATATTGCCATGCTATGCTCGTAGACATGGTTTGGTTGAGTTAATCCATGACAGATGTGAGATTGTTAATTAATGGTTCAACTTAAGGTGGCAACTTTAATACACATCTGGGTGGATTGCTTGTCAGGCACCTGGAGAATCCAATGTTGTCCTAGGATATCCCGGAGTACCCGTGTGATAATCCTAAGGTCCGCCACCCAGGCTCAAAAGGAACTGAGATATTTCATGCTAGAAACTTCCGTGTGCAGCCACAAGCTATTATGGGCTGTAGCATAGTTGAGTAAGTTGTGTGAAGCTCTTGAAGAGGTAGACTAGCAGATGTAGTGTGTTGTAGGTGGTATAGTCTATCCGGAGTAGAGAGTTAATGCTTCTGAAAGACTGTGTCTCGGTCATCTGTTTCTCAAACATCATGTACTGCGAGAAATCCAACGGAGGAGATTGAGTCTTGTGGGGAAAAGTGCGCAAACCTTTGCAGAGTGTACAAACTAATCATGGTTAGCGTGTCCCCGCTTATGGACATCTTGAGTATCTAGTACTTGGATTATCATATGTATCTCATCACTCTAAATTAATATTGTTGGGTTGATAATTACTTTTAATTGGGATTGATTTGGAGGAACCTTCTCAATGAAGTTTCAACTACCATGATAGTTATATAAAATCTATGCCATTGTTGTAGGGAAAAATTGGCTTTTCGGAAAACTTTAACCATAGAGCTTTCCACCAGCCAAATATGCATATAGTGATAGCATTATTCTGTTCTTGCTCTACTGTGTTATATTGCCAGCATATTCCATGTGCTGGCTTGTTTTCGGGCTGCAACGTATTATGTTGTAGACTTTTCAGACGAGTAAGGTTCGTTAGGTCGTTGCCGTATAGCTCATCTATGCCGTTGGAGTTGATGGACTCACTTTATCTTCCAAGCCTTCCGCTGTTATCGTATTAGATGGCCTTAAGCCATATTTATTTTAATAAGTTATATATTGAGACATTCGATGTAATAAGTGTGTGATTGCTACTCTGTTATAAATCATTCGAGTACTGTGTGTGTCAGCATTACCGATCCAGGGATGACACTGAAGCACAGAGACTTGACTGTTTGAGGTCGGGTCGCTACAAGATGGTATCAGAGCACACGCTGAGTGTAGGACACGACCACTAAGCTAAAGCCCTAGATCACCACTCTCTTCTCATTTCTGACTCCTCTCCATTTTCTACTCTTTATGATGGCGGACGCAAGGAACAAGTTTGCACAACCGGATGAAGAAGCACCTTTTGGATGACACTTGAAGGAAGTCACTAAGTACCTGAATATTGGAATACCAAGCTTCACCGGGACTTACAATGCCACATTACCAGAAGAGGAGCGATGGATAATTCAAGTTCAATTTCCAGGAAGGACATTTGCGCCAGTCACCAAACCCATAGAGTTTTCCTTTGATGCACCAACCTGGAGTCTAGGAAAGAGTATGGCAGCTCACATCACCATGGGACGCATTGGAGAAGTTTACCATAAGGAGCTTAAGGATACTATCTATCAGATTTGTGCACGCCGAGATGAGCAATGGGAGATGATCAGCACCGGGAAGGATGGATCAATTGCAGCTTTCATCCAGGAGTTAAACCAGCACATTCGTCGCCAGGAGAACCAGATGTGCGCAGGCATGATAGATGTGAAGAAGGCAATGACAAGGATCACAGAACTGGAGGAAGAACTCAAGGCTACTTGCGAAGATTATGAGTAGGAAATCGTCGTACTAGTGGAGAAGAATGATGATATGGAAAGGAAGATGGGAGTATTCATGGGAGACCCCACGCCAGGAGGAGTAGACGATGAACCCAAGGAGATTCGTTCTAAGGACTACATCATCATCGATGACACCGACTCAGACCCCGACGATAGCGATGATGACTATGAAGACGAAGCTGGAGAAGATATCATGGAGTCTTCGACCGATCAATATTTCTAGTAGACCACAACATCATTAGTAGTATTACACCATGTATATAGTATAGTCCGAGCACTTTTGTAACGATAGTTAGATCGATTGTATGCCTTGCTTGATTGATTGAGTGATATGATTGTGTTTGTCTCATGTGCATATGGGTAGTGTTTTTCTCACTAGACCTCATTCTATTCTGTTCTCTTCCCTCTAAACCCTCAGATGCCTCCGAGACGTGATCCCGGATTTACTTTTCCACCGGAGCTCACTTAGTTGATCCAACAGCAGAATGCACTTATGTAGTTGTTAGTTATGAATCAAGGAAACAACAAAAACAACCCACCACCACCACCACCAGTTGACAACTTAGCCCGCTTTCTGAGGTTGCAGCCGTCGGTGTTTTCCAGCAGCACCGAGCCGATAGTGGCAGATGATTGGCTCCGCAGGATTGGAAGGGAGTTAACCACTGCAGGTTGTACCGATGCTGAGAAGGTGCGTTTTGCCGCACATCAGTTGGATGGACCAGCAGCCTCATGGTGGGAGAATTACACAGTCACCTATCCTATAGCCATTGTTACATGGGATCAGTTTCAGCAAGCATTCTGCACCGCCCATGTCTCAACGGGAGCTATGAGAATGAAGAAGCGTGAGTTTCGCAACTTGTGCCAAGGGAACCGTACTGTGGGGCAGTATGTGGATGAATTTAGTAAGCTGTTTCATTATGCCCCTGACGATGTGGCCACAGATGTCGCGAAGCAGGAGAAGTTTATGGAAGGGCTGAACGATGAGATGAGCATGCAGTTGATGGTGGCAGCATTTAACAACTACCAGGAGTTGGTAGACAAGGCTCTTATGATTGAAGGGAAGCAGCAACAAATTGAGAGCCGCAAAAGGAAGTATGGACAAGGAACGTACAACTCAGGAGCTCAGTAGAAGCCTCGTCTAACCCCGAACTCGGGAGGACTTGTTCATAACCATGGAGGTCATAACCATAATGGAGGAAGTTCTCATAACCACAATGGTTCCA
Source organism: Triticum urartu (assembly GCF_003073215.2). NCBI lineage: Eukaryota > Viridiplantae > Streptophyta > Magnoliopsida > Poales > Poaceae > Triticum > Triticum urartu. The sequence continues at coordinate 334,309,109 of NC_053028.1, read as the reverse complement.
AGAATGGGACTGGGAACGGAACAAGCAACAATCAGACCCGCTCCAATCCAGCCACACCCGCCAAGAGAGACCTAAGTCACATTACTTGCTTCAAGTGCGGGAAGACTGGACACTATGCCACGGAGTGCCTATAAGCGAAGAATAGAAACAATAATGGGAGTGCTGGGAAGAAGCCTAATCCATTCAACAAAGGACAAGTGAACCACATTAACGTGGAGGAAGTTGAAGGGCAGCCAGACGCAGTTATCGGTAAGTTTTTGGTTAAGTCTTTTTACCACCCTTGTTATATTCGATACTGGTGCATCGCATTCATACATATCAAGGGGATTCGTGGATAAGTTTAAACTACCAACCCATACCCTTAGGACCCCTCTGTTAGTAAGTTCACATGGAGCAGAGTATATGGCCAGCCGATGGTGCGACCAGATACCCCTAACCATTGGTAGCCATGTTTTTCCATCAGACCTAATAATTTTGGAGTCACAAGGATTGGATGTGATATTAGGCATGGACTTGATGTCAAAGTATGGAGGAAGCATTGACTGTGCCAGTAAATCAATTTGTCTCACCACCCCGGAGGGGGAAATGATCAAGTATGTATCTAGACATGCGCCTAGGAATAGCCAAGTAAATACCCTCACGGGAGTTGTTCAGGAGGAAGTGCCTGTAGTGAAGGATTACCCAGATGTTTTTCCAGCGGAGTTACCAGGCATGCCACCGGATCAAGACATCGAGTTTTTGATAGAGCTATTGCCAGGTACCAGGCCAATATCAACGAGACCCTACCGGATGCCTGCAAATGATCTGGAGGAGATTAAGAAGCAGATCAAGGAGTTATTGGAGAAAGGTTACATCCGACGGAGTTCATCACCATGGGGAGTCCCAGTACTTTTGGTTGAGAAGAAGGATAACTCTCTAAGGATGGTTGTTGATTATCGTACATTGAATGAGGTGACGATCAAGAACAAGTACCCACTACCGATGATCAATGATTTGTTTGACCAGTTGCAAGGAGCTAAGGTGTTCTCAAAGATCGATCTACGATCAGGATATCATCAGCTGAAGATCCGGGAAAAGGATATACCTAAAACCGCATTTACCACAAGGTACGGGTTATATGAGTATACGGTCATGTCATTTGGACTGACTAACGCCCTTGCCTATTTCATGAGCATGATGAACAAGGTGTTCATGAAATATTTGGATAAGTTTGTTGTGGTGTTCATTGATGATATAATGGTATACTCTAAGAATGAAGAGGAGCACAAAGAGCATTTGCGTTTAGTTCTCGAGAAACTCAGGGAACATCAGTTGTATGCCAAGTTCAGCAAATGTGAGTTTTAGTTGAAAGAAGTTGGATTCCTTGGACATCTTATATCAGGAGAAGGTATAGACGTAGAACCCACCAAGGTACAGTCAGTCACTGAATGGTTGGCACCAACTTTAGTTAGCGAGATCCGCAGCTTTCTTGGACTCGCAGGATACTACCGGACATTCATTGAGAATTTTTCTAAGATTGCGAAGCCAATGGCGGAGCTATTGAAGAAGGACATCAAATTTAAATGGACGGAAGAATGTGAAGCGAGTTTTCCGGAGTTAACGAAACTTCTGACTACAGCCCCAATACTGATTCTGCCGGATATACGCAAGCATTTCCAAGTGTATCGTGACGCCTCTCGCTTAGGACTTGGAGGAGTACTGATGCAGGACGGAAGAGTTGTCTCGTATGCCTTGCAACAACTGAAACCGCATGAGTTAAATTATGCCACGCATGACTTGGAGATGGCTGCTGTAGTGCATGCGTTGAAAACTTGGAGACATTATCTTATTGGAAACCATTGCGATGTATACACTAACCATAAGAGTTTGAAGTACATTTTCACACAGAAGAAGCTGAACCTTAGGTAGAGGAGATGGTTGGAGCTTATAAAGGATTATGACATGAAGCTTCACTATCATCCAGGCAAGGCCAATGTCATAGCAGACGCTTTGAGCCAGAAAAGTTATGCCAACACACTCATAAGCGCAGGGTTGCCAATGGAGTTGGCAGAGGATCTCAGGGAGCTTCGATTGGAGATTGTCCCTAGAGGTTTTGTTGCAACAATGGAAGTTCAGTCTACATTGTTAGGAAAGATTTGAGAAGCTCAGAAGGATGACAAAGAGATCGCCGAGATAAAAGAGAGAATGAGCAAAGGAAGGGCCAAAGGTTTTCGTGAGGATGAACACAACACCTTGTGGTTTGAGGACCGTGTTTATGTGCCCAATAACACAGAGATCATGAAGTTAATACTTCAGGAGGCTCATGACTCACCATATTCGGTTCACCCCGGAAACACCAAGATGTATGTGGATTTAAAGGAGCGTTTCTGGTGGACTGGTATGAAGAAGGATACTGCCGAAAATGTAGCCATATGTGATGTATGTTAGAGAGTGAAGGCAGAACATCAAAAGCCAGCCGGAATGCTACAACCTATGCCAATACCCGAATGGAAGTGGGATAATCTTTGCATGGATTTCATCACCGGATTGCCCAGGACCAAATCAGGATATGATTCTATATGGGTAGTAGTTGATCGCTTGACCAAAGTAGCTCACTTTATCCAAGTGAAAACCACGTATACAAGTGCCAAGTTGGCGAAGATATACATGACCAGGATCGTATGTTTGCATGGAGTTCCGAGAATAATTGTATCAGATAGAGGAACCCTGTTTACCTCAAAGTTTTGGAATCAGTTGCATGAAACTTTGGGAACCAGACTGGAGTTCAGTACAACTTTTCACCCGCAAACAGATGGACATACCGAGAGAGTCAACCAGGTTCTGGAGGATATGTTGAGAGCTTGTGCACTAGATTATGGATCTAGTTGGGATGACAACTTGCCCTATGCAGAGTTCTCATACAACAACAGTTACCAGGCCAGTTTGAAGATGGCACCTTTCGAAGCCTTGTACGGAAGGAGGTGCAGGACACCGTTGTTGTGGGATGAAGTTGGCGACCGTCAGATGTTTGGACCAGATTTGATTAAGGAATCAGAAGAGAAGGTTAAATTGATTAGAGATAGACTGAAGGTAGCTCAGTCCCGACAGAAGAGCTATGCAAATTCAAAACACAAGGAGGTAGTCTATGAAATCGGAGACAGAGTGTATCTTCGGGTATCACCACTACGAGGAGTTAAGCTCTTTGGAGTTAAGGGAAAGTTAGCGCCATGCTTTGTGGGACCATACAGTGTTTTGGAACGTATGGGAGAAGTTGCTTATAAGTTGGAATTACCCGAAGGATTGTCAGGAGTTCACGATGTGTTCCACGTTTCTCAGTTGAAGAAGTGTCACACAGAGATGGCCGACATTCCTGTGAGAGATACAGTACCGCTGGAAGCGATTCAGTTGGACAATGATTTGACCTATGAGGAGAAGCGAGTCAGGATTCTCGAGTTTGCCAGTCGGGTTACCGACAGCAAGGTTATTAAGTTTTGCAAAGTTCAGTGGAGCCACCATACCGAGGACGAAGCCACCTGGGAACGAGAGGAAGACCTACGCAAGGACCATCCACATCTATTTTCTAGCCAACCCGAATCTTGAGGGCGAGATTCATCTTAAAGGGGGTAGGTTTGTAACATCCCAAATTTTCAATTTGGAATGTTATACATTAGAGCATCATTGCATATCATATTTTACTGCATTTTTGGCTTGATCCTAGAAATACTACACAACTCAAGGACCTACGGAGAGAGTTGGGGATTTCATTATTTTCATATTCGAGTTTTCTCGAATTTTGGAAAGAGGATCGTTTGATTTTAATTATTTTCCCTTCGATTATTTCTTTTATAAAAATAAAAGAGAGAGAGGATAAAATGACTTCCATAAAATAGAGAAATATCGAAGATTTAATATGAAAATCAAATAAGACTTTTATTCGGAGTTTTATCACTATTTTATTTGAATTAGGAAAAAAATATGCGTTTTTCAAAGTTGCATTTTAGGCCCAAATAAATGTTCACTTTGTCCGGCTTATTTTTAGAGGACGGGGAAAATTTATTTCGGGATTTTCGGAGTCCGTTTAGTATTTCTTTTCTTTCTTTTTCTGCACGTCGGAATTATTTTTTAACAAAAGTGAACCGACTCCGGGCCGTACCCGAGAGGGATTCCGCCTCGGGGGCCTTTATAAGCCGTCGCCCCGAGCCGCCGAAAGCCCACAGCTGCCGCCGAAGCCCACCCGTGCCCTAACCCTAACCCTAGCCACCGCGCCGCGCCGCCGCCACTGTCGCTGGAGCCGCACCGCCGCCGCGCCGCCTCGCCGGACCCCGCCGGACCCGAGGTAGCCGCCTTGGTTTTCGTGAGAAAATCGTTTGGTTTTTTTGGAACCCTAGATCCGTTTTTTTAGATCCGGTTCGGTTTATTTTTTCGGTTTAGTTACTTAACGAATGCATGTTTTTATGTTCGTTTTTACGAACGGTTTTCACCGTTTAGCCGTAAAAAGCAAACGTTCGTTCGTTAGCCTGTTCGTCAATTTTTCTTTTTCTCGGATTTTCCGCGATTATTTTCGATCGCGATTTCTAATCCGATTTTCGTTTTATTATAACTTTTCGCTCGTTTATCGGAATCGGGCGATTCAAGCGCCTAGAGTTTCGTCTCGAAACCCTCTTTCTGTTTAACCAACTTGAACAAGATTTTGATATAGTAAAAGTTGACCTTAGTCCACATTAGTAATCATATCTTGTTTCTTTCGCAGTTTGAGTTTCGTTGCTCCGTTTGATTTGATTCTTTTTGCAAACCGGAGTTCTTAAGTTGAACTTTCTAGTTAGATCTCTTATTTGAGTTTTACTCGTGCATCTTGTTTGATTGCTTATTATATGCTAATTGCGATAGAGTACCCGGAGTGCGAAGTGTGCTACATCGAGTCCCTAGGTTTTGCGGATCATCAGCAAGGCAAGTAACACTTTGATCATATCCCTTTATCACCCAGTTTTTATGCATTAGTTTCAAACCCTCAAACATTGCATGGTTAGGACTTGATAACATGTGGGATTTGGAAAGTAGATGAGGTACTACCTATTCACCTGTTTATTATCAAACCCTTGGGAGTTACTTCTACGTATTGCTTGTATTGCCATGCTATGCTCGTAGACGTGGTTTGGGTGAGTGAAACCATGACAGATGTGAGATTGTTAATTAATGGTTCAACTTAAGGTGGCAACTTTAATACACATCTGGGTGGATTGCTTGTCGGGCACCTGGAGAATCTAGTGTTGTCCTAGGATATCCCGGAGTACCCGTGTGATAATCCTAAGGTCCGCCACCCAGGCTCAAAGGGAACTGAGAGATTTCATGCTAGAAACTTCTGTGTGTAGCCACAAGCTATTATGGGATCTAGCATAGTTGAGTAAGTTGTGTGAAGCTCTTGAAGAGGTAGACTAGTAGATGTCGTTGGTTCTAGGTGGTATAGTCTATCCGGAGAAGAGAGTTAATGCTTCTGAAAGACTGTGTCTCGGTCATCCGTTTCTCAAACATCATGTAGTGCGAGAACTCCAACAGAGGAGATCAAGTCTTGTGGGGAAAAGTGTGCAAACCTCTGCAGATTGTACAAACTAATCATGGTTAGCCGTGTCCCCGGTTATGGACATCTTGAGTATCTAGTACTTGGATTATCATATGTATCTCATCACTCTAAATTAATATTGCTGGGTTCATAATTAATTTTAATTGGGATTGAGTTGGAGGAACCTTCTCAATGATGTTTCAAATACCATGATAGTTAAATAAAATCTATGCCTTTGTTGTAGGGAAAAAATGGCTTTTCGCAAAACTTTAACCGTAGAGCTTTCCACCAGCCAAATATGCATATAGTGATAGTATTATTCTGTTCTTACTCTACCATGTTATATTGCCAGCATATTCCATGTGCTGACCCGTTTTCGGGCTGCAACGTATTATGTTGCCGACTTTTCAGATGAGGAGCAGGGTTCGTTAGGTCATTGCCGTGCAACTCAGCTATGCCGTTGGAGTTGATGGACTCACTTTATCTTCCAAGCCTTCCGCTGTTATCGTATTAGATGGCCTTAAGCTGTATTTATTGTAATAAGTTCTCTATTGAAACATTCGATGTAATAAGTGTGATGCGGAGCATCCCAAGGTCATCCCCATGGACGCACCTACTCCTCCAACGACACCACTTGGACCAATGACACGAGCCCGAGCCAAGGCTATCGAAGATAAGGTGAACTCACTCCTCTCCGAACTCCCACTTTCTATGCATGAGACATGGCTACTACCTAAGTCCGAGGTGTTGTGCATGATTAGTAACCAAGAGGGCCCTCCCGAAGATGCGCATGAAGATGTACAAGTCCCCATGTCCACGGATGAGGAGAACCAACGGAAGGAGCCAAGGGCATCTCCCAGGCCCTGCACATCCGGCCCCTGGAGCGTCATCCACTTCAGCAGCATAGCCGCCAGAAGCTACAGGCCCCGGACATCCGGCCTCTCCCGAGCCCCCGGACATCCGGCCACTGGCCCGGAAATCTGGCCCCTCCGAACCCGAGAGCAACAAATGCCACCACTCTAGCCCGGACATCCAGCCCCCCCAGCCCGGACATCCAGCGTCACCTGAAAGCCTGGATATCTGGCCCGACCAGCCCGGACGTACGGCCTCCCTTGTCCGCGCACAGTGAAGGGACGAGGCCCGTGTATCCCTTCTCCCCCTAGACTATTTATACTCCACCCCGTAAAACTTTCTAGGGTTAGCATTGGTTTAGCTCATTTTAGAGATAGAGCATTGCTCGTCCACATCGGATCTACTCCACGAGAGAGACCGCGGCCTCTTCAGAGAAGATCCCTTTGGATTCAAGACCTCCTTTTGGAGAAGAACTTCAAGACCTCCTCACGGAGAAGACCGGTTACCATGTATCGTCCCTAGTTGATTGTGGATCGTGTATCTTACTTTATGTACTCAAGGATCTAGCACATGTGTGACTATTTCTTGTTGGTTGAGTGATTCTCTCGTGTTTCCCCATGTGACTTTCCTCGTTTTCCCCTCGTGTTCCTCATGTTCTTCGCGGGATCCGCTCCTTTTGTGAAAGATCGTCCGATTAGGGTTCTACCCTACATCATCTTGGTATCATGAGCCATGTTGATCACGATTTCGGAGCCTACCCGTTGTGTTTCTAGCCTTGTTTTGTTGTTTCTCGTCCTAATTCGAAAATTCCCCACCAAAAATAGCCCCAATTGTTTTTGTGATTTGTTGGTGTGTTGAGATTTTGTTGGTTTGGATCCGTGGATTTACTTTGTTTCCAGTGGATCTAGCTTCCCATCCTTTTTCCCCCAATTTCCATCCACCAATTCCTCCGAATTTCGCCCGGATTTGACCTCTACATGTTCATCCCGTTCGTCCCCGGATCTAGAGCCCGGACATCCGGCCCGTCAAGCCCGGACATCCGGCCTTCCACCCAGACATCCGACCCCTGGCAGCAACATCTCCATCCACCGCCCCGTTTTCCGTCCATTTTTCACCAAATTTTGTTTCCGGTGCCCACCATATACCGTATATACTTCTGCATACCTCCACCACTTCCGCATAACCCAACCATTTTTGGACCGTTTCGCTCTCTGACACATTTGCTACTTCGAGGTTTGAGAATTTGAGCGCGGTACCATATACTTTTGTGCTTCGGCTATCTAGGTACGGTTCGACACTAGCCATTGAGTATTGCCGGCAATGAGACTTGTGCACATTAGTGATCATACTTCTCATATCATCCATATATCATTGTTGCATATATTGGTATCGTCTCTTGTGTCACAAAGTTGTCATTGCGTACCCACTTGCTATATTGGTTCGTCAAGCATTGCATGAGAAAATAGCTCAAACATCAAAGAACCAAACAAGCTTTTAAGCAAAGAGAAAAGATAAGCAAAGAGCTTTTAAGCAAGAACCATAGCATCTTACAACATTAAGATTGTCATACTCGACCATCTTGGATCATATCATAGCAACACCTTGCATATAGCATATTTGGGATAGCAGTCATTGCATTTAAGCTAAGTAGGTTGTGCACAAGTTCTTGTATCCTCCTATTGTGCAATCGTGCTAGTGTCTCTCTAGTGTTGTGCAACAAGAGCATTTTTGTGGATTCCACATTTTGGCTCATCCTTGGTTGCCCAACCCCATTTATCTTTTTGCGTGTGTGTTTCCGTGTACCTTATACGCTTGGTCTACTTGTTACATTGCATCTTGCGAATCTTTTCCAACATTATTGAAGCTCACTTACAATTGCATCAAATTTTGTGCCACCATCCTAACCAATCTCCACCAAAAGCTTTTACTTGTGTAGGTGTGAGAAACCTACAAGAGCTAGTACCAATTGTGCTATTTCCTTGTCCTAAATTGGAGTGATCCTCGATCCACTTTCAACTTCGGTCAAGGTACATTTGGTACTCGTTCTTCTGTTTCTACCACTCACATTTGTCTTGGAATGATGGATAGGCCAAAGACTTCTACCAACCCACTCTTCATGGAGCAAGATGACGACATGAACTCCTTTGTTACCAAGAGTCACCTCTTTGGTGCACAATGTGCTTTGCATCAAGAGCAACAAGCTATGAGTGAACGCATCGACAACCTTGCCACCGACTTGCGACTTTCCGAGCAACATACAAGGGACTAGTTTGACCACAAGCTCGACGATCACAAGCAAGAGAATGATGCAAGGATGGATGAAATTCGTGCTTTGTTGCTCAACGCTCTTCTTCCACTTCAAGAAGGAGCCGTTCGAGCTGACACTCCGACTTCACCCTCTCCGGCTCAAGTACACCGACATCGAACACTCTTCGCCGAGCCGCGTGCATCGATCGTCAAGCAAGCCTCAATCCCCTACGCGACACCGACTCTCAAGAGCGCCGACAACGTCAAAGTCAAGAGGCCTTTGCGCTAGCACGAGAACGGCAACGACAATGCCAGCATTAAGAGGAAGAGCGAGCGCGTCTGCACCAAAATTCTCAAGACACCGAGGCACAATGTCAAGAACAACAACTCCGTGACGCTCAAGCACTTGCGGCGCAACAAGCTCTACGCGATTTGAGTCGAGCCGTAGCCAACCGAAGCTGACAAGCCCGTGAACAAGAGGATGAACTCCGTGAAGAAATTCAAGAACGAAGATTTCAAGCTCGCGTGCATCATCAAGTTCCTCCTCGAGCTCGACAAGATCCTCCATGACAAGAACAACGTGACGATGACAACCCGCCGCGCCAAGAGCACCACGAGTTGAACAATCATCAATAACATGGGCATCATCATCCCCGACCCCAACACATTGAAGAGCAACGTTATGGCAAGCTCAAATTCACCATTCCCAAGTTCAACGGAAGCAACGATCCTGAAGAGTACCTTTCATGGGCATTGAAGGTTGACAAGATCTTCCATTTGCACAATTATGAAGAAGAGAAGAAGATCGCGATGGCATCCCTTGAGTTTTAAGACAATGTGCTCATTTGGTGGGAACAAATCATAGAGCACTGAGAGGCAAGAGGTGAACCACCCATCACTACTTGGGCACAAATGAAGGATGTCAGGAGAGCATGCTTCGTACCTACCTACTACAACTGCGACCTCTTCAAGAAACTCCAACAACTCAACCAAGGAACAAAGAGCGTTGAAGAATACTACAAGGAGATGGAGATTGCAATGATAAGAGCCAATGTCATGGAAGATGATGAGCAAACAATGGCACGCTTCTTGAATGGACTCAATCATCCTATCAAGAAGATCGCGGACTTCCGACCATACTCAAATCTCATCGAGCTAGTGCACCAAGCTACCAAAGCGGAACGCCAAGTGCAAGATGACTTCAAGTATGCCAAGTTCTCATCCAAGTCCTACGGCTTCTCCAACAACCAAGCTTCAATGACTCCAACACCGACTACAAAACCTTCTACTACCAGCATCGACAAGTCGACTTCCAAGAAAGCTTCATCAACTACAAGCCATCCTCCTACGAGCAACTTCAAGCCGAGAGCTTCATCATCATCAACTCCAACCGATGAGACCGTCAAGACAAGTTCCTTCAAGTGTTTCACTTCTGGAGGCCGAGGCCACAAGTCCTATGAGTGCACCAACAAGCGAACCATGGTCTTCAACGACGATGGCACTTATGACTCCGTGAGTGAAGGCGAAATGGAAGCCCTTGAGCAAGTCGCCATGCACCGCCAAGTGAACAATGAAGAAGAACAAGTCTTTTGCGATGAAGACTCAAGTCCCGCACTTGTTGTCTCCAAAGTCTTGACTCTCCAACATCACCAAGAAGAAGACCAAACATGCCACATATTCCACACCAAGGCCGGCATCAATGGATGATCCGTCAAGGTCATCATCGATGGCGGAAGTTGTCATAATCTCACAAGTGAAGAACTTTGCTCCAAGCTCCAATTGCCCAAGACGAAGCATCCACATCCATACAAAGTGCAATGGCTTAGTGACTCCGGCACCATCCAAGTCGAGCACCGAGTACAAGTCTCCTTCATAATCGGCGCCTACGAAGACACCTTGGAGTGCGACGTCGTTCCAATGACCGTTTGTCATCTTCTCCTTGGACAGCCATGGCAATTCGATAGAGGAGTCGTCCACAACGGCCGTACGAACCACTACATCTTCAAGATGAAGGGCAAGGAGTACGTCCTCTGTCCAATGTCGCCAAGTCAAGTGATCACCGACAAGAAAGCCACCCATTGTGGAGATCATAGTGAGAGAGCGAGCCACCAAAAAGAGAGTGAGCGCCACAAGCCCAAATCGAGTGCCTCCACGATGAGCGAAAACAAGAACCTAGTTCTATTTGCCACCAAACATGAGATAAGAGAAGTGTGTTAGAACCCATCTAGTGTCCTACACTACATCCTCGTGTGCAAGGACAAGGCACCACAAACTAACACTTCTCACACTCTTCCTCTCATGATGTCTTCTCTTTTGCAGGAATTTCAAGATGTTTTCCCCGATGAGCTACCTCCGGGTCTACCTCCTCTACGAGGCATTGAGCACCGAATCGACCTCATCCCTGGAGCACCTCTTCCGAACAAAGCTCCATACCGTGTCAACCCTGAAGAAACCAAAGAAATACAAAGGCCAGTAAAACATCTCAACGACCATGGACATGTGCGTGAAAGTTTGAGCCCTTGTGCCATCCCGGTCATTCTTGTGCCAAGACGTGACGGTAGCTTTCGTATGTGCTCCGATTGTAGACCTATCAATGCTATAACCGTTCGCTATAGGTATCCACTATATTTTCCAAAATTGATCTTAAGGGTGGTTGCTATCAAATCCACAGACAAGAGGGTGATGAATGGAAAACTGCCTTCAAAACCAAGTTTGGTTTGTATGAGTGGTTAGTCATGCCTATGGGTCTTTTGGAAGCACTGAGCACTTTTATGCACCTTATGAATCATGTCTTTCGCCCTTACATTGGTATATTTGTTTTGGTTTACTTCGATGACATTCTTGTTTTTAGCAAATCTATCAAAGAGCATGTCACCCATGTCCGCACCATTTTGCAAACTCTTAGAAAAGAGCGCCTCTATGCTAATATGGAGAAATGCCTTTTTGGTGTTGATAAGCTCATTTTCTTGGGATTTGTTGTTTCTTCTAAGGGTGTTCATGTTGATGAGTCCAAGATCAATGCTATTAAGACATGGCCGCAACCAACCAACTTGCATCAAGTGCGTAGTTTTCTTGGCCTTGCGTGTTTCTATCGTTGCTTTGTGAAGGATTTTAGCACCATTGCTTCGCCTTTGCGTGCTTTGAGCAAGATGAATGCACCTTTTGTTTGGGGACCATCCCAAGATACCGCATTCAATGAGCTTAAGAATTTGCTTACTCATGCTCCCGTGCTAGCTTTACCCAACTTTGACAAGCCTTTTGAGATTCATTGCGATGCTAGTGGTAATGGCATAGGAGGTGTGTTAACGCAAGAGTAGCGTCCCATAGCTTTCCTTAGTGAGAAACTTTCCGAAGCGCAACTCAATTATCCCATCTATGACAAAGAGCTATATGCTTTAGTCCGCGTTTTGCATGAATGGGAACATTACCTTCATCCCCATGAGTTTATCATTCATACCGATCGTGAGACTCTCAAGTATCTTAAGGGACAAACCAAGTTGAACAAGCGTCATGCTAAATGGAGTGAATTTATTGAGTCTTTTCCTTGTGTCATCAAGTACATCAAGAGTAAATAAAACATTGTAGTGGATGCTCTTTCCCGCATATGCATGCTTGTTACACAACTTGAGTTAGATGTCATTGGCTTCGAGCATATCAAAGACTTGTATGAGCATGATGCAACTTTTTCTACTCCTTATGCCAAGTGTTTGTCGAATACATCTTGGGAACGCTATTACATCAAAGATGGATATCTTATGAGAGCTAACAAACTTTGCATCCTCGAGTCCTCTCTTAGTTTGTTGCTTTTGGAGGAATCTCATGGAGGAGGCTTAATGGGACATTTTGGACGCGACAAGACGTTCGCCACGCCCTCGAAGAACTACTTTTTGCCAAAGATGTTTCGGGACGCCAATCGTTCCACCAACCGATGCTCTACATGTCACAAAGCTAAGTCCAAAGCTCAATCTCATGGCCTCTATATGCCTTTACCAATTCCATACCAACCATGGGAAGACATTAGCATGGACTTTGTACTTGGTTTTCCTAGGACTTGAAATGGGAAAGATTCCATATTTGTCGTTGTGGACCTTTTCTCAAAAATGGCACATTTTATTCCTTGCAACAAGATAGACGATGCTTCACATGTTGCTAATCTCTTTTCTAGGGAAATATTGCGTCTCCATGGTGTGCCAAAGACTATCGTCTTGGACTGTGACGTCAAGTTCCTTAGCTACTTTTCGAATACCCTATGCGCCAAGCTCGGAATCAAGCTACTTTTCTCCATGTCTTACCATCCTCAAACCGATGGCCAAACGGAGGTGACCAACCACACACTCTCCGCTCTACTTTGAGTACTCATCAAGAAGAACATCAAGGAGTGGGAGGAGTGCCTACCTATCGCCGAGTTCGCCTATAACCGAGCAAGACACTCAACAACGGGCAAGTCCTCCTTCGAGGTCGTCTACGGATTCAACCCATTGTCACCATTGGACATTCTTCCTCTACCACTCCAAGAGCGCATCAACTTGGACGCAAGTGCACGAATGACCCATCTCAAGAAGGTGCATGAGGATACAAGAAACACCATTGAGCGTCAAGTACAACACCTTGCGACCAAGCTCAACGTCAACAAGCACCCTATGATATTCAACATTGGAGACCTCTGGTGGCTACACCTTCGCAAGGACCGCTTTCCCCAAGAACGCAAGTCAAACTTCGACCACACGCGGATGGACCATTCAAGGTGCTTGCACGCTACAACAACAACGCATACAAGATCGACATCCCTCTTGACAAGTACTCCGTGAGCGACATCTTCAACATCAAAGATCTCTCGCCCTACCATGGTGATGAGGATTTCGATCCGAGGACGGATCTTCCCCAAGGGAGGGGAGATGATGCGGAGAATCCCAAGGTCATCCCCATGGACGCAACTACACCTCCAACGACACCACTTGGACCAATGACATGAGCCCGAGCTAAGGCTATCGAAGATAAGGTGAACTCAATCCTCTCCGAACTCCCACTTTCTATGCATGAGACATGGCTACTACGTAAGTCCGAGGTGTTGTGCATGATTAGGCACCAAGAGGGCCCTCCCGAAGATGCGCATGAAGATGTACAAGTCCCCAAGTCCACGGATGAGGAGAACCAACGGAAGGAGGACATCCGGCCCCTGGAGCGTCATCCACTTCAGCAGCAGAGCCGCCAGAAGCAAAGGCCCCAGACATCCGGCTCCGACAGCCCAGACATCCGGCCTCTCCCAAGCCCCCGGACATCCAGCCACCGGCCCGGAAATCCGGCCCCTCCGAACCCGAGATCAACAAATGCCACCACTCCAGCCCGGACATCCGGACCCCCTGCCCGGACATCCGGTGTCGGCTGAAAGCCCGGAAATCCGGCCCGACCAGCCCGGACGTCCGGCCTCCCCTGTCTGCGCACAGTGAAGGGCCGAGGCCCGTGTATCCCTTCTCCCCCCTAGACTATTTATACTCCACCCCATACAACTTTCTAGGGTTAGCATTGGTTTAGCTCATTTTAGAGATAGAGCATTTCTCATCCACATCGGATCTACTCCACGAGAGAGACTGTGGCCTCTTCGGAGAAGATCCCTTTGGATTCAAGACCTCCTTTTGGAGAAGAACTTCAAGAACACCTCACGGAGAAGACCGGTTACCATGTATCATCCCTAGTTGATTGTGGATCGTGTATCTTACTTTATGTACTCGAGGATCTAGCACATGTGTGACTATTTCTTGTTGGTTGAGTGATTCTCTCGTGTTTCCCCTTGTGACTTCCCTCGTTTTCCCCTCGTGTTCCTCGTGTTCTTCGCGGGATCCGCTCCTTTCGTGAAAGATCGGCCGATTAGGGTTCTACCCTACATCAAAGTGTGTGATTGCTACTCTGTTATAAATCCTTCGAGTACTGTGTGTGTCAGCATTACCAATGCATGGATGACACTGAAGCACAGAGACTTGACCGTTTGAGGTCGGGTCGCTACATTTGGTAGCTTGATGCACTGGCTCGATGAGGTTCAAGTATGGTTGGAAGTCGGTGATCTTCTTGATAGGATTGTTGAGTCCATTCAAGAAACATGCCATAGTTTTCTCATCGTCTTCCGTGACATAGGCTCTTATCATGGCAATCTCCATCTCCTTGTAGTACTCTTCAACGCTCTTGGTTCCTTGCTTGACTAGTTGGAGTTTCTTGAAGAGGTCGCGGTTGTAGTAGGTAGCCACAAAGCGTGCTCTCATGACATCCTTCATTTGCGCCCAAGTAGTGATGGGTGGTTCACCTCTTTCCTCTCGGAGCTCGATAACTTGTTCCCACCAAATGAGGACATAGTCTTGGAACTCAAGGGATGCCATCGCGATCTTCTTCTCTTCTTCATAGTTGTGCAAACAGAATATTTTGTTGACCTTCAATGCCCATGAAAGGTACTCTTCGGGATCGTTGCTTCCATTGAACTTGGGCATGGTGAACTTGAGCTTTCCGTAGCGTTGCTCTTCATTGTGTTGGGATCGGGGATGATGACGCCCGTGTTGTAGATGATTGTCAAGCTCGTGTCGCTCTTGGTGAGGAGGGTTGTCAACCTCATGTTGGACTTGTCATGGAGGATGTCCATTCTCTTCATGCTCTTGATGAACTTGATGTTCTTGGTGAGCTTGTGCAGGAGCTTGTCGAGCTCGAGGAGGAACTTGAGGAACGTGACGATGCACGCGAGCTTGATGTCGTCATTCATTAAGTTCTTTGTGAAATGCTTCTTCTTGTTCTCGAGCTTGTCAGCCTCGGTTGGCTACGGGTCGACTTGAATCTTGGAGGGATTGTTACGCCTCAAGTGCTTGAGCTTCACGAAGTTGTTGTTCTTGGCATTGTTCTTTGGCATCTTGTGCAACTTGGTGTAGACGTGCTCGCTCTTCCTCTTCATGTTGGTGTTGTCGTTGCCGTTCTTGTGCTAATGCAAAAGCCTCTTAGGTTTGACGTCATCGATGCTCTTGAGAGTCGGTGTCGCATAGAGGATTGAGGCTGGCTTGACGATCATTGCGTGCGGCACGGCGTAGAGTGTTTGATGTCGGTGTACTTGAGCCGGATAGGGTGAAGTCGGAGTGTCGACTTGAGTGGGTCCTTCTTGATGAAGATGAAGTGGAAGAAGAGCAGTTGAGCAACAAAGCGCGAATCTCGTCCATCCTTGCGTCATTCTCTTGCTTGTGATCGCCGATCTTGTGGTCAAAGTAGTCCCTTGTACGTTGCTCAGGGAGTCGCAAGTCGGCGGCGAGGTTGTCGATGCGTTCACTCATTGCTTGTTGCTCTTGATGCAAAGCACGTTGTGCACCAAAGAGGTGGCTCTTGGTGACGTATGAGTTCATGTCATTGTCGTGCTCAATGAAGAGTGGGTTGGTAGAAGTACTCGGCCTATCCATCATTCCAAGAAAAATGTGAGTGGTAGAAAGAGAAGAACGAATACCAAATGTACCTTGACCGAAGTTGAAAGTGGATCGATGATCACTCCAATGTAGGACAATGAAATAGCACAATTGGTAGTAGCTCTTGTCGTTTTCTCACACCTACACAAGTAAAAGCTTATGGTGGAGCTTGGTTAGGATGGTGGCACAAAATTTGATGCAATTGTAGTGAGCTTCAATAATGTTGGAAAAGATTCACAAGATGCAATGTAACAAGTAGACCAAGCATATAAGGTACACGAAAACACACATGCAAAAGATAAGTGGGGTCGTGCAACCAAGGGTGAGCCAAAATGTGGGATCCACAAAAATGCTCTTGTTGCGCAACACTAGAGAGGCACTAGCACGATTGCACAATAGGCGGATACAAAGAACTTGTGCACAACCTACTTAGCAAAAATGCAACGACTTCTATCCCAAGTATGTTCTATGCAAGTTGTTTCAATGATATGATCCAAGATGATCGAGTATGACAATCTTAATGTTGTATGATGCTATGGTTTTTGCTTAAGAGCTTGTTTGGCTCTTTGATGTTTGAGCTATTTTCTCATGCAATGCTTGATGAACCAAGATATCAATTGTGTATGCGATGACAACTTTGTGACACAAGAGATGATACCAATATATGCAACAATGATGTATGTATGCTATGGGAAGTATGATCACAAATGTGCACAAGTCTTGTTGCCGGCAATACTCAATGGCTAGTCTCGATGGGTAAGCAACGCAAAGGAGTAAGGCTATGACGGCTATCAATGTAATGGCAAGAGTGATATGTCCAATACCAAGACGAGGTTATCGTTCTTGCTTATGGTATGGTGTCAAAATGGTGGACCGAATGCCAAGATGTAGTCGAAGTGGTCGTTGTTGATGACGTGTCCGTGGCGAAGATGAGCGACGGTGATGTCGATGTCGAACCGTACCTAGATAGCCGAAAGACCAAAGGATACGAAACCGCAACTCAAATTATCAAAGCTCGAAGTGGAAACACGTGTCTGAGTGCGAAACGGGTAAGCAAAGGTGGTGGTATGCGGAAGTGGTGATGGTGTATAGGTGGTAGGAGTGCGTATGCAGAAATGTGGGTCGGTGGTGGTGCAAAACTGAAAGAAATTCAGTTTCGTCAGGGTTCGTCGGACGTCCGGGTTGGGTCGGTCGTCCGGTTGTCGGACGTCCGGGCTGGGTCGGACGTCTGGTGCCTGGGCAAATTTTGGGCACGGGAAGAACTTCACGTGTTCGTGATGGAGATTACGAAAATGGTCAAATCCGGAGGATTTTGTGGATGGAAAGGGTGGGGAAAGGGGTGAAAAGCTAGATTCACTCAAAACAAAGCAAATCCATGGATCCAAACCAACAAAATCTCAACACACGAACAAATCACAAAAAACATTTGGGGCTATTTTTGTGGGGACTTTTTTGAATTAGGACGAAAAACAACAAAACAAGGCTAGAAAACAACGAGGGGAGGCTCCGAAATTGTGATCAACGTGGCTCTAGATACCAAGATGATGTAGGGTAGGACCCTAATCGCCCGATCTTTCACGAAAGGAGCGGAGTCCTGCGAAGAACACGAAGAACGCGAGGGGAAAAAGAGGGGAAACACAAGAGAATCACTAAACCAACACAAGAAAGTCACACATGTGCTAGATCCTCTGATACATAAGAGTTCACATGGTACACGATAAACTAGGGACTATACAAGGGTAACGGTCTTCTCCATGAGGAGGTCTTGATGTTCTTCTCCACAAGGAGGTCTTGAATCCAAAGGGATCTTCTCCGAAGAGGCCGCGGTCTCTCACGAGGAGTCGATCCGATGTGGATGAGCGTAGCTCTATCTCTTAAAATGAGCTAAACCAATGCTAACCCTAGAAAGTTGGACGAGGTGGAGTATATATAGTCTTAGTGCAAAAGAGGGGTGAGAAGGGGTACATGGGCTGTGGCCCAAAACGAAACAGCGCACAGGCATCGGACGTCCGGGAGTCACCGGTCGTCCGGAGGCTCGCGAGGGTCCGGACGTCCGGTGCCTATCGGACGTCCGTAGATTCGGCTTGAGTGGTCTTCGGTCGGACGTCCGGTCGGGCTCGGTCAGCCGAGGAGCGTCGGTCGTCCGTGGAGCATCGGAGGTCCGTCGTTTTGGCTCGAGTGTGGAAATGTCGGACGTCCGGAGCCTGGAGGTCGTCGGACATCTGGTCCTGGCCGGGGCTCCGGAGCCTGTAGCTTCTTCTTCATCACTTCTTCTTCTCTGTCGTCACATCCATCTTCCTCTTCCTCTTCTCCTTGCTCCTTAGCTTCTCCATGATACCTGAGCATTCACAAAGTGTCCGTATGAGGTAGTAGCCATGTCTCATGTGCATCGAAGTGGAAATGTGAGAGGAGAGATGTCACCTCGGTTTCAAGAGCTCTTGCACGTGCTCGTGTCATGGGTCCAAGAGGTGTCGTAGGAGATGTAGTTGGGTCCATGGGGATGGCCTTGGGATACTCCGCATCAGAATTGGTCTCCTCCTCCTCCATCTCGTCTTCATCTCCCTCATGGGAGGAGGGAGCTTCAGTATCTCCGAACGTAGCGTCCGAAGTACCTTTACGGCGGAGGCCACTTTTGGCCTCCTTGCCTGCTACCTCTTGAGCAATGCGTTGGTTTTCCCTTGAAGAGGAAATGGTGATGAAGTTAACTAGCGTAAGTATTTCCCTCAGTTTTTGAGAACCAAGGTATCAATCCAGTAGGAGATCACACTCGAGTCCCATGCACCTACACAAAAAAATAAGAACCTCGCAACCAGCGCGATAAAGGGGTTGTCAATCCCTTCATGGTCACATTCGAGAATGAGATCTGATAGATATGATAAGATAATATTTTTGGTATTTTTATGATAAAGAGAAATAAAGATGCAAAGTAAAATAAACGGCAATAGAAATAGCTAAGTGCTGGAAGATTAATATGATGGAAGATGGACCCGGGGGCCATAGGTTTCACTAGTGGATTCTCTCAAGAGCTTAATTATTACGGTGGGTAAACGAATTACTATCGAGCAATTGATAGAATTTAGCATAGTTATGAGAATATCTAGGCATGATCATGTATATAGGCATCACGTCCGCGACAAGTAGACCGAAACGATTCTGCATCTACTACTATTACTCCACACATCGACGGCTATCCAGCATGGATCTAGAGTATTAAGTTCATAAGAACAGAGTAATGCTTTAAGTAAGATGACATGATGTAGAGGGATAAACTCATGCAATATGATATAAACCCCATCTTTTTATCCTTGATGGCCACAATACAATACGTGCCTTGCTGCCCCTGCTGTCACTGGGAAAGGACACCGCAAGATTGAACCCAAAGCTAAGCACTTCTCCCATTGCAAGAAAGATCAATCTAGTAGGCCAAACCAAACTGATAATTCGAAGAGACTTGCAAAGATAAACCAATCATACATAAAAGAATTTAGAGAAGAATCAAATATTGTTCATAGATAATGTGGATCATAAACCCACAATTCATCGGATCTCGACAAACACACCGCAAAATAAGATTACATCGAATAGATCTCCAAGAAGATCAAGGAAAACTTTGTATTGAGATCCAAAGAGAGAGAGAAGAAGCCATCTAGCTAATAACTATGGACCCGAAGGTCTGAAGTAAACTACTCACACATCATTGGAGAGGCCATGGAGTTGATGTAGAGGCCATCCGTGATCAATGACCCCTTCGGCGGAGCTCCGGAAAAGGCCCCAAGATGGGATCTCTCAGGTACAGAAGGTTGCGGTGGTGGAATTAGGTTTTCGTGGTGCTCCTGGATGTTTGGGGGTACGTGGATATATATAGGAGGAAGAAGTACATCGGTGGAGCAACGAGGGGCCCACGAGGGTGGAGGGCGCGCCCAGGGGGGTAGGCGTGCCCCCTGCCTCGTAGCCTCCTCGATTGTTTCTTGACACCCACTCCAAGTCTCCTGGATCACGTTTGATGAGAAAATCATGTCCCCGAAGGTTTGATGTAGGGTAGAACCCTATGTGGCCGATCTTTCATGAAAGTAGTGGATCCCACGAAGAATACGAAGAACACGAGGGGGAAATCGAGGGGAATCACAAGGGGAAACACGAGAGAAAACACTAACCAACACGAATAAGTCACACAAGTGCTAGATCCTCGAGTACATAAGGAAAGATACACGATCCACAGACAACTAAGGACGATACAAGGGTAGTCGGTCTTCTCCGTGAGGAGGTCTTGAGTTCTTCCCTAAAAGGGGTCTTGAATCCGCTTGGGGGATCTTCTTCGGTGGAGGCTCGAATCTCCGTGGAGAAGGTAACCAAGTAGATGAGAAAAGCCCTCACACAAACATGAGCTAAACCTTTGCTAACCCTAGAAAGTTGGACGAGGTGGATTATATATAGTCTATGGGGGAGAAGGGATACACGGGCCTCAGCCCTTCACTGTGCGCAGACAGGGGAGGCTGGATGTCCGGGCTTTCAGGCGACGCCGGATGTCTGGGCAAGGGAGGCCAGATGTCCGGGCTGGAGTGGTGGCATTTGTTGCTCTCGGGTTCAGAGGGGCTGGATTTCCGGGCTGGTGGCCGGATTTCCAGGGGCTCGGGAGAGGCCGGATGTCCGGGCTGTCGCGGCCGGATGTCCGAGGCCTGTAGCTTCTGGCGGCTATGCTGCTGTAGTGGACGACGCTCCAGGGGCCGGATGTCCGGGGTCATGGCCGGATGTCCGGGGTCATGGCCGGATGTCCGGGGCCTGGGAGATGTTCTTGGCTCCTTCCATTGGTTCTCCTCATCCTTGGACTTGGGGACTTGTACATCTTCATGCGCATCTTCGGGAGGGTCCTCTTGGTGCCTAATCATGCACAACACCTCGGACATAGGTAGTAGCCATGTTTCATTCGTAGAAAGTGGAAGTTCGGAGAGGAGTGAGTTCACCTTATCTTCAATAGCCTTGGCTCGGGCTCGTGTCATTGGTCCAAGTGGTGTCGTTGGAGGTGTAGGTGCGTCCATGGGGATGATCTTGGGATGCTCCGCATCATCTCCCCTCCCTTGGGGAAGATCCGTCCTCGGATCGAAATCCTCATCACCATGGTAGGGCGAGAGATCTTTGATGTTGAAGATGTCGCTCACGAAGTACTTGTCACAAGGGATGTCGATCTTGTATGCGTTGTTGTTGTAGCGCGCAAGCACCTGGAATGGTCCATCCGCACGTGGTCGAAGTTTGGACTTGCATTCTTGGGGAAAGCGGTCCTTGCGGAGGTGTAGCCACACGAGGTCTCCAATGTTGGATATCATAGGGTGCTTGTTGACGTTGAGCTTGGTCGCAAGGCGTTGTACTTGACGCTCGATGGTGTTTCTTGTATCCTCATGCACCTTCTTGAGATGGGTCGTTCGTGCACTTGCGTCCAAATTAATGCGCTCTTGGAGTGGTAGAGGGAGAATATCCAATGGTGACAAATAGTTGAATCCGTAGACGACCTCGAATGGGAACTTGTTGGTTGTTGAGTGTCTTGCGCGGTTGTAGGCGAACTCGGCGATACGTAGGCACTCCTCCCACTCCTTGATGTTCTTCTTGATGAGTACTCAAAGTAGAGCGGAGAGTGTGCGGTTTGTCACCTCCGTTTGGCCGTCGGTCTGAGGATGGTAAGCCGTGGAGAAGAGTAGCTTGATTCCGAGCTAGACGCATAGGGTCTTCCAAAAGTAGCTAAGGAACTTGACGTCGCGGTCTGAGACGATAGTCTTTGGCATTCCATGTAGACGCAATATTTCCCTACAAAAGAGATTAGCAACATGTGAAGCATTGTATATCTTGTTGCAAGGAATAAAACGTGCCATTTTTGAGAAACAGTCCACAACAACAAATATTGAATATTTCCCATTTCGAGTCCTAGGCAAACCAAGTACAAAGTCCATGCTAATGTCTTCCCATGGTTGGTATGGAATTGGTAGAGACATATAGAGGCCATGAGATTGAGCTTTGGAATTAGCTTTGCGGCATGTAGAGCATCGGTTGGTGAAACGATTGACGTCCCGAAACATCTTGGGACAAAAGTAGTTCTTGGAGAGTGTGGTAAACGTCTTGTCGCGTCCGAAATGTCCCATTAAGCCTCCTCCACGAGATTCTTGCAAAAGCAACAAACGAAGAGAAGACTCGGGGATGAAAAGTTTGTTAGCTCTCATAAGATATCCATCTTCGATGTAATAGTGTTCCCAAGATGTATGCGACAAACGCTTTGCATAAGGAGTTGCAAAAGTTGC
Organism: Triticum urartu; assembly: GCF_003073215.2. Classification (NCBI taxonomy): domain Eukaryota; kingdom Viridiplantae; phylum Streptophyta; class Magnoliopsida; order Poales; family Poaceae; genus Triticum; species Triticum urartu. The sequence goes on along the minus strand of NC_053028.1, from coordinate 334,286,766 downwards.
ATCATTCTCATACGAGTCTTTGATATGCTCGAAGCCAATGACATCTATCTCAAGTTGTGTAACAAGCATGCATATGCGGGAAAGAGCATCCGCTACGATGTTTTCTTTACCCTTGATGTACTTGATGACATAAGGAAAAGACTCAATAAATTCACTCCATTTAGCATGACGCGTGTTCAACTTGGTTTGACCCTTAAGATACTTGAGAGTCTCATGATCGGTATGAATGATAAACTCATGGGGACGAAGGTAATGTTACCATTCATGCAAAACGCGGACTAAAGCATATAGCTCTTTGTAATAGATGGGGTAATTGAGTTGCGCTCCAGAACGTTTCTCACTAAAGTAAGCTATGGGGCGCTTCTCTTGCGTTAACATACCTCCTATGCCATTACCACTAGCATCGCAAAGAATCTCAAAAGGCTTCTCGAAGTTTGGTAAAGCAAGCACGGGAGCATGAGTAAGAAAATTCTTAAGCTCATTGAATGAGGTATCTTGGGATGGTCCCCAAACAAAAGGCGCATTCTTCTTGCTCAAAGCATGTAAAGGAGATGCAATGGTGCTAAAATCCTCCACAAATCGATGATAGAAACCCGCAAGGCCAAGAAAACTACGCACTTGATGCAAGTTGGTTGGTTGTGGCCAAGTCTTAATAGCATTGATCTTGGACTCATCAACATGAACACCCTTGGAGGACACAACAAAACACAAGAAAACGAGCTTGTCAACACCAAAAAGGAATTTCTCCATATTAGCATAGAGATGCTCTTTTCGAAGAGTTTGCAAAACGGTTCGAACATGGGTGACATGATCTCTAAGAGATTTGCTATAAACTAGGATATCATCAAAGTAGACCACAACAAATATACCAATGTAAGGGCGAAAGACATGATTCATAAGACGCATAAAAGTACCCGGTGCCTCCGAGAGACCCATAGGCATGATTAACAACTCATACAAACCAAACTTGGTTTTGAAGGCGGTTTTCCATTCCTCACCCTCTTGTATGCGGATTTGATAGTAACCACTCTTAAGATCAATTTTGGAAAAGATAGTGGCACCGCTAAGCTCATCAAGCATATCATCTAGGCGTGGAATGGGATACCTATAGAGAACGGTGATAGCATTGATAGGTCTACAATCCGAGCACATGTGAAAGCTACCGTCACGTTTTGGCACAAGAATGACCGGGGTGGCACAAGGGCTCAAACTTTCACGCACATGTCCATGGTCTATGAGACGGTTTACTTGCCTTTGTATTTCTTTGGTTTCTTCGGGGTTGACGCGGTATGGAGCTTTGTTTGGAAGAGGTGCTCCGGGGATGAGGTCGATTCGATGCTCAATGCCTCGTAGAGGAGGTAGACCCGGAGGTAGCTCATCGGGGAAAACATCTTGAAATACCCGTAAAAGAGAAGACAAGACTAGAGGAAGAGTGTGAGAAGTGTTAGTTTGTGGTTCATTGTCCTTGCACATGAGGACGTAGTGTAGGACACTAGATGGGTTCTAACACACTTCTCTTATCTCATGTTTGGTGGTAAATAGAACTAGGTTCTTGTTTTCGCTCATCGTGGAGGCACTCGATTTGGGCTTGTGGCGCTCACTCTCTTTTTCATGGCTCGCTCTCTCACTATGATCTCCATGATGGGTGGCTTGCTTGTCGGTGATCACTTGACTTGGTGACATTGGACGGAGGACGTAATCCTTGCCCTTCATCTTGAAGATGTAGTGGTTCGTTCGGCCGTTGTGGACGACACCTATATCAAATTACCATGGCCGTCCAAGGAGAAGATGACAAACTGTCATTGTAAGGACGTCGCACTCCAAGGTGTCTTCGTAGGCGCCAATTTTGAAGGAGACTTGTACTCGGTGCTCGACTTGGATGGTGCCGGAGTCACTACGCCATTGCACTTTGTATGGATGTGGATGCTTCGCCTTGGGCAATTGCAGCTTGGAGCAAAGTTCTTCACTTGCAATATTATGACAACTCCCTCCACCGATGATGACCTTGACGGATCGTCCATTGATGCCGGCCTTGGTGTGGAATATGTGGCATCTTTGGTCTTCTTCTTGGTGATGTTGGATAGTCAAAACCTTGGAGACAACAAGGGCGGGACTCGAATCTTCATTGCAATAGACTTGTTCTTCTTCATTGTTCACTTGGCGGTGCATGGCGACTTGCTCAAGGGCTTCCATTTCGCCTTCACTCATGGAGTCATAAGTGCCATCGTCGTTGAAGACCATGGTTCGCTTGTTTGTGCACTCATAGGACTTGTGGCCTTGGTCTCCGCAAGTGAAACACTTGAAGGAACTCATCTTGACGGTCTCATCGGTTGGGGTTAATGATGATGAAGCTCTCGGCTTGAAGTTGCTCGTAGTAGGATGGCTTGTAGTTGACGAAGCTTTCATGGAACTAGACTTATCGATGTTGGTAGTAGAAGGCTTTGTAGTCGGTGTTGGAGTCGTTGAAGCTTGGTTGTTGGAGAAGCCATTGGACATGGATGAGAACTTGGCATACTTGAAATGATCTTGCACTTGGCGTTTCGCTTTGGTAGCTTGGTGCACTAGCTCGATGAGATTTGAGTATGGTTGGAAGTCGGCGATCTTCTTGATGGGATGACTGAGTCCATTCAAGAAACATGCCATTGTTTGCTCATCATCTTCTATGACATTGGCTCGTATCATTGCAATCTCCATCTCCTTGTAGTAATCTTCAACGCTCTTGGTTCCTTGCTTGAGTTGTTGGAGTTTCTTGAAGAGGTCGCGGTTGTAGTAGGTAGGTACGAAGCGTGATCTCATGACATCCTTCATTTGCGCCCAAGTAGTGATGGGTGGTTCACCTCGTGCCTCTCTGCGCTTGATAACTTGTTCCCACCAAATGAGCACATAGTCTTGGAACTCAAGGGATGCCATCACGATCTTCTTCTCTTCTTCATAATTGTGCAAACGGAAGATTTTGTTGTTGCAGGAGGCGATTGGAGGAGGATTAAGGGGACACTTTGGCGTCAAGAAGACGGAGGATATACTTGCTACACATTTGTTTTGGCCAAAGATGAGATGGGATGTTGAGCATTTTGTTGCTCGCTGCACTACATGTCAAAAAGCTAAGTCACGACTCAATCCTCATGGTTTATATATGCCTTTGCCTATACCTAGCGTTCCTTGGGAGGATATATCTATGGATTTTGTTTTAGGTTTACCTCGAACAAAGAAGGGGAGGGATAGCATATTTTTTGTCGTGGATAGGTTCTCGAAAATGGCACACTTTATACCATGTCATAAAAGCGATGATGATGTTAATGTTGCTGATTTGTTCTTTCATGAAATTATTCGCTTGCATGGTGTGCCAAATACTATTGTTTCAGATCGTGATACTAAATTTCATTCCACATTTGGAGATGTTTATGTGCTAAGTTGGGGACTAAACTGCTTTTTAGTACTACTTGTCACCCCCAAACTGATGGACAAACTGAAGTAGTAAATAGAACATTGTCTACTATGCTTAAGGCTGTTTTGAAGAATAATAAGAAAATGTGGGAAGAATGCTTGCCTCATATTGAATTTTCTTATAATCATTCATTGCATTCTACTCCTAAGATGTGCCCTTTTGAAATTATATATGGTTAACTACCTCGTGCACCTATTGATTTGTTGCCTCTTCCATCTTCGGTGAAGGTTAATTTTGATGCTAAAGAACGCGATGAATTGATTTTAAAAATGCATGAGTTAACTAAAGAAAACATTGAGCGTATGAATGCTAAATTTAAACTTGCTGGCAATAAGGGTAGAAAACATGTTGTGTTTGCACCTGGAGATCTTGTTTTGTTACATTTGCATAAGGATAGATTTGCTAATTTGCGCAAATCAAAGATAATGCCACGTGCTGATGGTCCTTTTAGGTGTTACAGAAAATAAATGATAATGCATATAAACTTGAGCTGCCTACAAATTTTGGAGTTAGTCCCACTTTTAACATTGCAGATTTGAAGCCTTATTTGGATGAGGACGATGAGAGATAATGGCATGCGCAAGGGGATCAAGAACGGAGTTACAAGTGATGATTTCAGGACTTTGAAGCCACCATAAGGAGTGCATGAAACCTTGGACGAAATATACAAGATGCCACTTCATAAATTTTGTCTAGAGGCTATTCTAGGTGCTATGTCACCTTATTATTGGGCCAGGCCCATGTATTTTCAAAATAGTTAAGTATAGGCTATTTTTAGAGTCCGTATGTGTGGGGAAACAAGAGTTAGGGTTGGTTTCGGACCCCTCCTCCAAGGGCCACGAAATTCCCACCTCTTCCTCCATATATACAGCCCTTAGGGTGTCGTTTAGACTTTGGGTTTTGTTTAGATTAAAAGTTCACCATAGCTGCAACTTTGTGTACTTTATTTGTGTACAACGACCAGACCAAGACGTCATAGAAGCCCACCTTCATTAATAAAGCTTTCCTCTTTTATTCGCAATATCTAGATTGCAATCTTAGTTCTTTCTTGTTCTTCATCTGCTCGTAGGAAATAGACCCTCATGGTCAGGTTGATCGTGCTCCAGCGTGGTCAATAACCCTCGGAAGTTGGTTTAGCTATTGCTAAGGCACGACGTCTTCACACGTTCATAGTCGGAGTGTCAAAGTCAACTCCCACAGAAAACTATATCTATCTCATCGAAACATCGAGACACGTTCGCCTCTATCAGGAATACTTTATAATAGCTCCCTAATATTGTGAGGATAAGTTATAAAGATAAGTCACCCTTCCCTCGATTTAAATGGATCGAAGATCCATACGATTTAATTGGTTGAATTTTAAGAAGAGGTGCAAGATGACATGATGCAATGCACATGATGCAAAAATGAAAGCAACGAACCAAACAAATCACGCGACGAATCTCATAAATCATGGAAGGCATCTGAAGCTCCCGTCTTGGGGCGTTACAACACTCCACCACTACAAGAGGATCTCGTCCCGAGATCTAGGATGGCATCGGAGGGAAACGAAAGAGGAAGAAAAGATGTAAAACTATGTTGCTTCTTTGAAAAATGAGTGAAACCAGAGAACCTTGAGAGGTTGAACAAATTGAAAGAAATAATACAACGAAGATGAACAAAGTTGAAAACACTCCGTTAGAAAAGAGGAACAAGGAACATTACGAGAACCTAGAGGTTAAGTGAAAAGATATATATTGAAACCACTCCGGTTAAAACAAGATAGAGACGGAATAAGAATGATATAATTTGGACAGCACTCCGACTTTAAATGGAAGGAATTGAACATGAATTTGACAAGATGAGAGGATGCTTGATGTAATAAACAACACATTGCCTCCGGAACTATTGAAAGAATGGCACAAGTAGTAAGAAAGATTTCAGACAGCACTCCGATTGAGAAAGGAGGCAAAACTCGACGGAATGGGAAGAACTTGAAAAGAGGGCATGACACTCCCGTTGAATGTATAAGCACGAAAAGAACATGGTCCTTACATGTAACACCCCGGATACAATTTCCCATATTTGTAACTCCGACTCTTGCCTTTTCCGGAGATGCGATTCGATATTCCTTTTGTGGTTGGGTTTTTGTCTTCGTTTTGCATTTTTTTCATGTCATGCATCACATATCATGTCATCATGTGCATCACATTAGCATTCATGTTCGTCTCATGCATCCGAGCATTTTCCCCGTTGTCCGTTTCGCAATCTGACACTCCCACATGCCTCCAGCGCCCCCTCTTGTCTCCTTTCGTGAGCGGGTGTTAAACGTTCTCGGAATGGACCAAGATTTGCCAAGTGGCCTTGGTATAACACCGGTAGACCGCCTGTCAAATTTTGTTCCATTTGGAGGCCGTTTGATGCTCCAGCAGTTAACCGGGTAACCGCAAAAGTCTCTTGTGTGTTGCAGCTCAACACCCCTCCAAAACGGCCCAATAACCCATCTAAACCATCTCCATGTCCTCCGTCATCGGATCACGATCATGTGGGTGAAAACTACATCTCATTTGGACACTCCAAACTCCATCTACCTATAAATATGTGCACCCCGTCCAAAATCACAGTCTAAACCCTAGATCTCACCTCCACCGCGCCACCGAACATGTCCGTCCGCCGTTGGACGCGTCCACCGCCGCCGCCACGCGTTCCTGCCAATCACAAGGCGACACGTCACCTCCGCCGCCACTCTCCTCCAATCCCGCGGTGCCACGTTGATAGAGGCGATGGTGTCCCGATGTTTCGATGAGATGGTGGCTATCGTTTTCTGTGGGAGTCGACCTTGACGATCCGACTACGAACGTGCGAGACGTCGCACCTTAGCAACCGCTAAACCAACTTCTGAGGGTTATTGACCACGCCGGAGCATGATCAACTTGACCACGAGGGTATGTTTCCCGCGAGCAAACGCAGAACAAGCAAGAAACTGAGATGGCAATCTGGATATTGCGAATATAAGATGAAAGCTTTATTGATCAAGGTGGGGTTCTGTGACGCCTTTGTCTGGTCATTGAACACAAACGAAGTACGCAAAGTTGAAGCTATGGCGAACTTTAATCTAAACAAACCCCAAAGTCTAAACGACGCCCTAAGGGTTGTATATATGGAGGAAGAGGGGGGAATTTCGTGGCCCTTGGAGGAGGGTTCCGAAACCAACCCTAACTCTTGTTTTCCCACACATACGGACTCTAAAAACAGCCTATACTTAAGTTTTTCGAAAATACATGGGGCTGGCCCAATAATAAGGTGAAGCAACACCTAAAATAGCCTCCGAACAAAATTTATGATGTGGCATCTTGTATATTTCGTCCAAGGTTTCATGCACTCCTTATGGTGGCTTCAAAGTCCTGAAATCATCAATTGTAACTTCGTTCTTGACCCCCTTGCGCAAGCCATCATCTCCATGCTTGAATATGATCCAAGGTTCATCTTTCTTGTCTAAGCTAGGCCCTTCATTTGTAAGCAAAACAAATGTATCCAATTTAGTCAGCATCATATTCTCATGAACATTAGAATCGTTACCAAGAAACGAAAGTACCTGATAATTCAATTGGCGTGCGCGAGCTCTAGTAATTGGTCCAATATGTATAGCAGCAGGGGCTGTGGGTGTAACAATGGTATTGATGTCCGCATCATCCTCCCCTTCTTGAAATGAAGTCGTCCTCGACGAAAGTTCATTGTCCTCACCCAAAATAAGGCTTCAAATCTGCAATGTTAAAAGTGGGACTAACCCCAAAATCTGCAGGCAGCTCAAGTTTATATGCATTATCATTTATTTTCTCTAGCACCTTAAAAGGACCATCAGCACGTGGCATTAGCTTTGGTTTGCGCAAATTAGGAAATCTATCCTTACGCAAATGTAACCAAACAAGATCTCCAGGTGCAAACACAACATGTTTTCTACCCTTATCTCCAGCAAGTTTATATTTAGCATTCATACACTCAATGTTTTCCTTGGTTAACTCATGCATTTTTAAAATCAATTCTGCACGTTCTTTAGCATCAAAATTAACCTTATCCGAAGATGGAAGAGGCAACAAATCAATAGGTGCACGAGGTAGGAAACCATACACAATTTCAAAAGGGCACATCTTAGTAGAATGCAATGAACGATTATAAGCAAATTCAATATGAGGCAAGCATTCTTCCCACATTTTCTTGTTATTCTTCAAAACAGCCCTAAGCATAGTAGACAATGTTCTATTGACTACTTCTGTTTGTCCATCAGTTTGGGGGTGACAAGTAATACTAAAATGCAGTTTAGTCCCCAAAATAGCCCATAAACATCTCCAAAAGTGGCTAAGAAATTTAGTATCACAATCTGAAACAATAGTATTTGGCACACTATGCAAGCGAATAATTTCACGAAAGAACAAATCATCAACATTAATAGCATCATCGCTTTTATGACATGGTATAAAGTGTGCCATTTTTGAGAACCTATCCACGACAACAAATATGCTATCCCTCCCCTTCTTTGTTCGAGTTAAACCTAAAACAAAATCCATAGATATATCCTCCCAAGGAACACTAGGTACAGGCAAAGGCATATATAAACCATGAGGATTGAGTCGTGACTTAGCTTTTTGACATGTAGTGCAGCGAGCAACAAAACGCTCAACATCTCTTCTCATCTTTGGCCAAAAGAAATGTATAGCAAGTATATCCTCCGTCTTCTTGACGCCAAAGTGTCCCATTAATCCTCCTCCAAGCACCTCCTGCAACATCAAAAGACGAACGGAGCTAGCTGGAATGCATAGCTTGTTAGCACGAAACACCAATCCATCATTAAAATCAGGAAGTTGAAGTAAAGGAGCATGTGTCAAATTATCTTTCAATACCGTGAAGGCTTCTTCCTGTGCGGTACCCCAAACAAAAGGCACATCCTTCTTTGTAAGCTTGTTAAGAGGTGTAGCAATGGTGCTGAAATCTCTCACAAAACGCCTATAGAATCCAGCGAGGCCAAGGAAACTCCTCACTTGTGTGACCATTTTGGGCTGCGGCCAACTCTCGATAGATTCAATCTTGGCTTTATCAACTTCAATTCCCTGTGGAGTAACAACATAGCCAAGAAAAGATACTCGGTCGGTGCAAAAGGTGCACTTTCCAAGGTTACCAAATAAACGTGCATCATGTAGAGCAATAAAAACAGCACGTAAATGTTCCAAATGTTCCTCCAAAGATTTGCTATAAATCAATATGTCATCAAAGTAAACTACCACAAATCGTCCAATGAAAGCACATAAAACTTTGTTCATTAATCTCATGGAAGTACTAGGTGCATTAGTTAACCCAAAAGGCATGACTAACCACTCATATAATCCAAACTTAGTTTTAAATGCTGTTTTCCATTCATCTCCCAATTTCATACGAATTTGATGGTATCCACTATGCAAATCAACTTTGGAGAATATTGTAGATCCACTCAATTCATCAAGCATATCATCTAGCCTAGGAATAGGATGACGATAACGAATAGTAGTATTATTAATGCCTCTACAATCAACGCACATACGCGACGTGCCATCCTTTCTCAGCACTAAAATGATAGGAACAACACAAGGACTAAGGGATTCGCGTATATAACCTTTGTCGAGCAGTTCTTGTACTTGACGCATAATCTCCTTCGTCTCCTCTGGATTGGTACTGTATGGTGCACGGTTGGTTAATGATGCACCGGGAATTAAGTCAATTTGATGCTCAATCCCTCGAATAGGTGGTAATCCCGGTGGCACGTCTTGTGGAAATACGTCAGCAAACTCCTGCAAAATGTTAGTGACAGGAGGAGGCAAAGAGGAAGGCACGTTCTCGAATGAAAATAATGCCTCTTTG
>NC_053028.1:333815284-333976453 GCF_003073215.2 Triticum urartu | reverse complement strand
AAAGGATCAGATTCAACCAGAGTAATTAGCTCTGGGTCGATAGAGAATTCATAATCCTTGTCATCAATAAAGATAGGTGAAGTAGCAAACTTAGGATCACATTTCATTCTAGCATTCAGAGATTTTTCTTTATACTTGTGTAGTAATTTCTCTAGATCATCAATATCATTGCAAGCAAGAATATCTCTAGTTGTTTCTTCACTCATAACATAACCTTTCGATACCTTAGGCAATTCATATCTAGGAAGGGTAGTTCTAGCAGGTGTTTCAGGAGTTTCAGTTTCAAGCTCATCATCAGATTCAACAACTTCATGTTGTATAACTCTAGCAATTTGTTTATCAAGAAATTCACCAAGTGGCACATCATCATTATCAAACAAGGTACTATCATCATCATAAGCATCATTCATAGTATAAGTAGCATCATCAATAACTTGCGACATATCAGAATTAATAGCATGTGGCGGTGTTGCAAGTTTACTTCTAACAGAAGGTGAATCTAAAGCGGAACTGGATGGCAGTTCCTTACCTCCTCTCGTCTTTGAGGGAAATATCTTAGTCTTAGCATCCTTCAGATTCTTCATAGTGATAATATGATAATAATCCCAAGTGACTCAACAAATATAGCTATGCTCCCCGGCAACGGTGCCAGAAAAAGGTCAAGATAACCCATAAGTATAGGGGATCGCAACAGTTTTCGGGGGTATAGTATTCAACCCAAATTTATAGATTCGACACAAGGGGAGCCAAAGAATATTTGAAGGTATTAGCAGCTGAGTTGTCAATTCAACCACACCTGGAGATTAATTATCTGCAACAAAGTGATCAGTAGCAAAGTAGTTTGATAGTTTTGATAGTAGTGACAGCAGCAATAGTAACAGTAATAGTGATAGCAGTAATTTTGTAGCAAGTGTAACAGTGATGATAGCAATAGTAACGCAGCAAGATCAATAAGGATAAATTCGTAGGCATTGGATCGGTGACTTGTTGGATGATATTCATCATGAGACGGTTATAACCTAGGGTGATATGGCACTAGCTCCAGTTCATCGATATAATGTAGGCATGTATTCCGTAAATAGTCATACGTGCTTTATTAAAAGAACTTGCATGGCATCTTTTGTCCTCCCCTCCCGTGGCAGCGGGGTCCTATTGGAAACTAAGGGATATTAAGGCCTCCTTTTAATAGAGAACCGAAACAAAGCATTAAAACATAGTGAATACATGAACTCCTCAAACTACATTCATCACTGGGAGTGGGCCTAGTTGTTGTCACTCCAGGGTTGCCAGATCATAACACGTAGTAGGTGACTATAACTTGCAAGATCGGATCTAAAACATGGATATAATGATGAATTCATAAATGGTCCAGATCTGAGTTCATGGTACCCGGGCCCAAAGTGACAAGCATTAAGCATGGCAAAGTCATAGCAACATCAATCTAAGAACATAGTGGTTCTGGGGATCAAGCCCTAACAAACTAACTCGATTACATGATGAATCTCATCCAACTCCTCACCGACCAGCGAGCCTACGAAGGAATTACTCACTCCCGGTGAGGAGCATCATGGAATTGACGATGGAGAAGGGTTGGTGATGACGAAGAACGAAGATCCCCCTCTCTAGAGCCCCAAACGGACTCCAGATCTGCCCTCCCGAGGAAGAACAGGGCTTGGCGGCGGCTCCGTCTAATGGATCGTGATAATTCTTTCTCCCTGATTTTTTCTGGAAATATATGATTTTAGGTAGATACAACCCACCTGGGCACACCAGGAGAGGAGGCGCGCCCTGGTGGATTGTGCCCACCGAGGGCCCCCTCTTTGGTGGGTCTTCGCTCCAGTAATTCTTATTATTGATATAAAAAATCGTCAAAAAGTTTCATTCCATTCCGAGAACTTTTATTTCTGCACAAAAACAACACCATGGTAGTTCTGCTGAAAACAACATCAGTCCGGGCTTAGTTTCATTCAAACCATGCAAATTAGAGTCCAAAACAAGAGGAAAAGCGTGAGAAAAAGTAGATACGTTGGAGATGTCTCAACGCTCCCTGGATCCAGCGTCATCCGAGATGCGGCACCATCCTGGGAAGGTCGCAGGCATGCCCTGGGCAGGTCGTGAGCACTTCATGGAAATCTCGTGCCCCGGTTCATCATCCTCGCCGGAAGCTGTAGCTGTTCTCTTCGACCTCCTGCAATGATGTTGGTCGTTCCGCTGGAGCGAATAAAGGACCGCACAAATCTCCCTTCCATCCCCTCTCTACTTATTCCATTGTTTCAGAAATTTGGTCTGAAAAAGAATCTATGTTTGGCAGCGACGACATTGTCGTTGTGAACAGATAAATTTGGATTTAAGTCATCACAAAAATATGGTTTTGCTGTCCAATGCGAGTCCAGGTTGAAGTTTGATGCATTGTACGTGATTGTTGTAAATTAGTATATCCTATCTAAATGCATAACACTTCATGTTCGATTGTACGTAATTGTGCGGTCCAATGTGACTCTAGTTTGAACATTGTAGTAATTAGAAAACAATGTATAGTCTGGGAGGTCGATTCCATCGCGAGCAACTGTCCACGGGAGTCTCTCTCAACTCCTCTTTCCTTTGTACTGACAACCAAATCATCTAATCCCTCCCCTGAAAACCCTCCGTAGCATACACCAAGTTAAGAAAAATTTGGTTTGTGCAGAAAAGTGTCATTGTTTATTTCTATTTTGTATGTTTCATTTGGTAGAGGCATTTTGTATGTTGTCTCGATAGTTCAAGTGCAAACGAAAAAAACTTATGTACAGCTACAAGAGAAAAGGTTGATCTAAATAAAAAGGGAGTTAACTTAATAAAAAGTGTTCTATAAAAAATGTACTCAAAGTTCAAGTACAATGGAGAAAGTACTTGTTTCAAAGAGTAGACATCACGTTAAGAAAAAAAGGGAAAAGTTCATGGGCAGGGATAACATAGCAATTCATGAAAAAATGATTGCGCTCTTTTCGGTGTTTGCTCATATGACCAGTATAAATGCAAAAACTCTATATTTTTGGTTGAAACATACGGAAAATAATATTTACAATGAGAAAAAAATAAATTTAAAAGTAATCTAATTTTTGGTTTATAAAATATAAAACTAAGTTCAAATTTAAAATAACACATTAGTGTAATGTTTATATAAAGAAATAGATTTCCCTCTTTCTAGAAAATAAAACCAAGCACGTCAAATTAAAATAATAGAGTTAGATGCTCATTAAAAATTTGGATTTTTCTCGTTCATAAAAAAATAACCAATGTTTTTAAAAGTTAGATTTTATTCATTTCTAAAAAATAAGAGAGAAGGCCAACTCAAAATAACAGAGCAGTTCAACAAAAGTATATAAAATCGACTTTTAAAAAAAACTAGAAATTTTGAAATAACCGAGAAGGTCAAAAAAACATAGAAGTTCAAATTTGAAAACCTTAGAAGTTCAATTTTAAATAACCGAGAAGGTCAAAAAACCTAGAAGTTCAAATTTAACAACCTAGAAAGTTGTTTGCTTATTTAAAACCATATTTTTCTAAGAAGCTCAAAGTAAAAGAAGAGAAGTTAGAAGGTCAAAAAAACTTAGATATTTTCTCATTACTAAATAATAAAATGGAGATGTTAAAATTAAGAAATAAGGAAAATCTAAAAAAGTTTTAAAATACTTACTAGTTCAAAAAATTATTTAAAGAAACCATGTTCCATGTTTCCAAAAGAAATTAGAGGTTCAAATTTCACAAACGTAGAGGTTCAATGTTTATTACATAACTAAGAAAGTCAAATTAAAAATACAAAGAAGTTCAACTTTTTAATAATAAAGGGGTTATATAAAAACCTAGAGGTTCGAATTTAAATAACCAAGAAGTTCAATTTTTAGTACAAAACCAAGATGATAAAGTTAAGAAAAATAAAATCTAAAATAAGAAGTTCAAATTAAAAAGACGAATAAGTTCAATGCTTGTTACAAACCCAAAGAAGGTAATTAAAATAGCATCTCAAACAATTTGATAAAAAAGATTTTCTTTGTTAAAATAAACCTAGAAGCTCAAATTTAAAAACGCAGCGGCTTGGTGTCTATCGGAAAGTAGGATTTTTTCCGCTACTAAAATAAATAAAACCAGGAAGTCCAAATTAAAAAGATGAAGAAGCTCGATAATTATAGAAAACTCAGATTTCCTCATTATTAAAGAATGGAAACAAAAAGTTCAAAAATTAAATAACAAGAAGTTCAACTTTTAATAATAGAGTGCCTCAAAATTTCATAAAAAATTAAGAAAGAAAACCCAGGAAGTCCATATTAAAAAGATGGAGAAGTTCGATGATTATAGAAAACTCAGATTTTCCTCGTTATTAAGAATGGAAACAAGAAGTTCAAAAATAAAATAACAAGAAGTTCAACTTTTAAAAATAGAGTGCTTCAAAATTTCATAAAAAAGATTAATAAATTCATATTAATATTCATAAAAAAACTCAGTATATATTTTCACATAACAGAGAGAAGTTCAGATTGATAACTGCGAGAAGTTCACATACTACACGGTGTGCATTTTGTATTAAAAAGAATAAAAAAGCAAATACTAAATTTTTTGTTGTTATAAGTTCAAGTCCCCGGTCGGAGAAAGTTGAAAAAATTATTGCGAGAGAATTTTGTACAAAAGGAATATCATTTGTGTAACACTAACGAATGGATGAGAAAATTATAAACGAAAATACGTCACAGAAGTTCAACGTGAAAACAGCAGGAAGTTCAACTACTACACTGAATGAATTTGAGATGAAAAACTTTTAAAACCGTCGCGAGTATGGAAAAATGATCAACATGGGAAAATTGCATGTTTACAGCAACTTTCCATTGGTATATCGTTTTCTTAATTTCGATGAGTGGATGGAGAGCTACGAGCAAAAAAATCACGTGAAAAACAGAGTGAAGTTCAAGTTCTTCACGCGGTGCATTTTCGAAGAATCTGTTTCGCGATAAAGGCAGAAGGAATGATCTCGCCGTTTTTGAAATTACTAAAAAAATGTCTAGGAATCAAAGAAAGCCATCAACATGAAATTTTTTCGCATTTTCTGCAGCTTTTCAACGGTATATTATTTGCCCCATTCCGATAAAGTTTGTAAAAATTGCGGCGAAAATACATTTTTAGCCATTTTCAAAATTGACATGAAACCGTCATGAATTGGGAGAAACAATATCTACCAAAAAGTTTCAGATTTGTTCAAGCTTTCCAACACCATATCTTTTGCTACATTCAGACGTATGGTTAAAAAACTAGATCAAAAATACGAACTCAGTGGAACTTGTACCATTTTCTAAATTACTCTTGAACAGTTCAAAACTAGAAAAAACTTTGAAGATGAAAAAGTAGCGCATTTTCATAAGCTTTCCAATGCCATATCATTTGCCTCAATTGGATTAGAGGTTTAGAAATGACATCAAAAATACGAACTTGGCTATTTGGTTTGCGAACTTTTACGATTTTCCAAATTACTCCTTAACCATAGGGAACTAGAGAAAACTTTGAACATGTGAAAGAAGCGTTTTTGCAGCAGCTTTCCAATGCCATATTATTTGCCTCATTCCGATAAACGTTTTAGAAATGCGATCGAAAATACGATTCACACTTTTTGTTTGAAGAAAAAACGGTTTTCAAAACTGCTCTTAAACCGCTTACATTTTGCCAAAAATTTAACTTGAGTCATGATACTGGTGTCCATAGCTTTACAACGGTATATCACAAGCCCCACTTAGGCAATTTTGACGGAAGTTCAACCTAGCACGGGGGAAAGTTCAGGTCGAAAAACTCAGGCAGTAAAATTGCAAAAATAATAATTACATCATGATCCGAGAGCAAAATCCGCCAATGAGCAAGATTCCTATTTAAAACGGGCATTTAGTTGCTAAAAATTGTTTCTAGATTACACTTATATCTTATAGAACACGACTAACCAAAATAATTTGCGCAGGGGCACGATCGTGAAGATAGCCCGAAGGTCGGGTTCCTACTAGGGGAAGTTTAAGCGTGTAACTCAGTAAGTTCATGTTGTGATCAGAATTGTGTTTATATATATCACCCAGGGTGTAGAATAGGTTATTCTTCACCCGAGGTAATCTTACAATCATTTCATAATTAAATTACATTTCGAATTCAAATAGTTACATTCCTATTGATTCACTACATAAAATTTGACGTAAGAAAATTAAAAATATAGGTCATAAGACAAGAAAAATTGCAATTTATGTGTATTTTAGACTATGTTTTTACATTTGTAATTTTACATAACATAAAATATTTTTACGGCGATTATATATTTTCTTATGGTCCCTTTTTGCGTCGGAAATAAGACAAAACTTATGAAACATAAAATTACGGTGCATTGATGGTAAAATAGAGGGGGGGTGAAGAATAACTATTCCTCAACCTCTCTATTTTAATAGCAATGCACCGTAATTTTACGTTCCGTAAATTTTGTCTTATTTTATACGTAAAAATAGATCATAAGAAAATATATAGTCGCCGTAAAAAATATTTTATGTTACGTAAAATTACAAATGTAAAAACATAGTGTAAAATATACATAAAATGCATTGTTTCTTATCTTATGACCTATATTGTTTTTTCTTATGCCAATTTTTACGTAGTGAATCAAGATGAATGTATGTATTTTTATTTCAAATGTAATTTATTTATGAAACAATCATAAAATTACCTCAGGTGAATCATATATATATATACTCGTACTGGAGCAGTTGGTGAATCATCTCCACTGTTTATTTTCGCTGGGTTTTTTTCGTCTCTCCTCCCACCACCCCCTCCCACCCTGGTCCGTCGGTTTATTTTTCTCTCCACTCTTTATTACAACCAGAACTTTCCTAACGTATAACAAATCACGGATCTAACTTCCTTAAATTATGCAAATCAATCGATTCCTTTTATTGGTTCAATTTGTCTTAGGAAACAAATAACAGATTTCCAGGAAACAAATAATATATTTTAATCTAACTTTCCTAACTTATCTAAATCAATCGATTTCTCTCATTAGTGAAATTTGTTTTAGGAAACAAATAACAGACACATCACAAACTTTCCTCCCAATAAATAGTTTCTTAACATTTGCAGACTTTCCTAATCAGACACGTCACAAACGGGCAGGTACTGTTATCACGTTACCAAATAATAAAACCCCATTTGCATAGAAATCAGTTCAAAATCCTAACTTTCCTAAATGTTTACCTTTCCTTGATAATGAACAATATTTCCTATGTTTTCCACCTATAGAAGGAAATCACCCCTCCATCGATATTAGCATTTTTTTGGAATGAGATCTCCAGGTTATGATTTTTTTGTGATTCTTTCTAATTGTGACCTCTCCTTCCGCTCTGGCTCTTTCTCACAGTTGGTGAATAGTCTCCACCATTTATTTTCGCTGGGTTTTTTTTCGTCTCTCCTCCCACCACCCCCTCCCACCCGGGTCCATCGTTTTATTTTTCTCTCCACTCTTTATTACAACCAGAACTTTCCTAACATAACAAATCACGGATCTAACTTCCTTAAATTATGAAAATCAATCGATTCCTTTTATTGGTTCAATTTGTCTTAGGAAACAAATAACAGATTTTCAGGAAACAAATAATATATTTTAATCTAACTTTCCTAACTTATTTAAATCAATCGATTTCTCTCATTAGTGAAATTTGTTTTAGGAAACAAATAACAGACACGTCACAAACTTTCCTCCCAATAAATAGTTTCTTAACATTTGCAAACTTTCCTAATCAGACACATCACAAACGGGCAGGTATTGATATCACGTTACCAAACAATAAAACCCCATTTGCATAGAAATCAGTTCAAAATCCTAACTTTACTAAATTTTTACCTTTCCTTGATAACAACCAATATTTCCTATGTTTTCCACCTATAGAAGGAAATCACCCCTCCATCGATATTAACATTTTTTGGAATGAGATCTCCAGGTTATGATTTTTTGCGATTCTTTCAAATTGTGACCTCTCCTTCCGCTCCGACTCCTTCTTGCATAAACACCTCCACCACACTCAGCTGACGCCACCCCAGACCTCCTGCCTCTCCACACCTTCTTCGCCACCTCCTCCTCATACTCCATTAACAATCCCTCCGCCATGTTTGTCCATGGCGGTGTCGAGGACATGGTGCAGCAGCGTACCAGCGGTAGAGCAGCGCATAGCAGCAGGAAGCAGCACGCCGCAGGCGAGGCAAGCGGCCGGTGTGGCTGAGGGGGCGGCCGGCAGAAGATGGCCGTGACAGGAGGGGCGCGACTGCGGGGCGAGCGAAGGGATAGGCGGCAGCAGACAGGGCAAGCGCAGCTAGCGAGAGTGTGGCACGTGGCCAAGGTGTGCGTCGCGTGGGTCACAGTGGTGCGGTGGCTGCGGCGAGCGCGACGGCAGTGGCGTGCGCGATCGACGCGGTGTGGCATAGGCGTGGGCATGGAGAGGGAGTGGCCCTGCGGGCGCGGAAGAAGAGCAGCAGGCTCGGGCATGGGCGCGCATAGGAGCGGGCATGTGCCACGGGGTTAATTCGAGGAGCTCGGTGGCTACCCCTGCAACGGCCATGGCGGACGGTGGTTCTCGGCCACGGCGAAATACCTAATGAGAGCAAACAAGAGGGGAAACAGGGGAAAGGCAAGAGGAGATCATGACGGTGTCAATGGCGCCCTAGGGGAAGACAGGGGAGCTCAGGGCGGCACGGATTGAATGGCATTGTTACGGTGGCCGAAGGTTGAGGAAGACGGCAGCGACGTCGATGCGGGGGTGCTGGACTTGATCTCGTTGGCGCAGACGAAGTAGCGGAGGAGTTCGGAGCTCCTCGACAAGCTCCTAGCCTGCAGGGAGAGCAGTGGCTATGTGGACGGGGTCGGTCATGGTGGTCGTGGCGTCTGACTTCGTCCGGATCGACGGGATCGAGCGAGCGAGGAGGAGAAGTGGATCTGGGAGCGGGCGTCGAGGAGTGAGGCCATGGGGGGCACGGGAGGCAGGGCGTCACCCTTATCCATTCCCCTTCGATGCCCGCGAGGTGGTCGGGCAGGAGCTCGGCTCTGTAGCGACACGGCTCCGGGAAATATAAGTTGTGGTGGCAAATATAATACACATAATCCATATTATTAAGCACTAGCGCGTGTGCGTTTAAAATAGATGGATTATGATCCCGTACCCAATAAGATGGATATGTGTGTGTGTGTTAGAGAGAGAGAGGGAGAGGGGAGAAAGAGTGAGTAAGAGGGAGGGAGAGAGAGTGTGTGTGAGAATTTGATGGTAAAAAATGTCGCCAATGTCACTTGATATGTATGAGAATATTAAATGTAATATTAACATAACTGATATTGAACTCTTAAAGTTAATGTGGCCCCGTTGCAACGCACGGGCATTCTTCTAGTATATATAGGGCTGGACTATTTTGTTACCCGTAACAGAATAATATTCTGTTACCCTTGCTCCCTATATAGGCGCGACGGTGACCGGACACACCACCTCCCTCCCGATCCCCAACTCCTCCTCCGGCGCGCCGCCCCCTCTCTCCCCCACCGCGCGCTGCCCCTCCCTCCCCTATCGTGCGTCGCCCCTCCCTCCCCCACCGTGCACCGCCCCCTCCCTCCCCGCCGGTGCGCCACCCCCTCCCTCCCCGCCATGCCAGCTCGAACCCAACCCGCCTTCTTCCGCCGGAGGCATCATTGCGAGCGAGCGAGCGACGACGGCAACCAGAGCGAGGGAGCCCACGGCGCCGTGACTGGCCGGCGACGGATCCACCGCCCCATCCCCTTCCTCGCCGGGGTCCTTGGCTGGGGTCGTGATCCGCGCCTCCTGTCTCCCTCCCTCGCCAGGGCTCCTTCGTCACGGTCATGATCCCCGCCAGCAGCTGCCTCCCCGGACCTCATCGCTGGACATCCACCACAAAGCAGCAGCGCCGTCGTCTCACCAAGCTCCTTGCCTGCATCAATGGCGCCGCCTCCCAAGAACATGCCAGTATGTCGCCTGCGAGAGGAGGAAGAAGTCAGCTCCAAGAACATGCCACTGGAGGTAATGTTTGTGATCAGTCCTGCAATGAAGAAGATTCAGTTTAAAAATTTCACACACGATGATCTGCATACATGTTACACTATCAGATTCATCAGTACTACATGTGTGCTGCATCAATCACACATGTTCCTATGATGCAGAAGTAGATAGTACATTGCAAAAATGATTGCATCAGTTCATTACACCCCTGCCACTTGATGCACAGTTTGGATGTCGAGGTTACTGTCAGTACCTCTACTATGCTAGCTTCAGTTCAAGCCAAAAAAACATAGACTCGTGCATCAGTCCAAGTAGCTACTAGGCTTTATATAAGGTTCAGCTACCACTGCAAGTTTGTATGATGTTATTTCTACTGGTGCAGGCCGTGTAGTTGCGTTAGTTCAAACTAGTAGAAAAGAATGTTGTTAGAAAAATATACACTTGTTACACAGTAAGTTCAATGAAACATAAACTAGGAGTACTTCTAGTGTAGTTGTATAAGTTATAGAAGAAAAAAGAGAAGACATGCATCAGTTTTATATATACGCATGCCCATACATATCTGAAGTTCAATGTTCAGTTTGCAAGCAGTGCTCAAAATCAGTACATCAGTACATCAGTACTGGTCATGTACGTTCATCAGTTCGACTTACAAACTAAACCAAATACAAAATAGAGAACAAAGTTTAATAACAGCCAGCGATGCAAGTTCAACTTGTACATTGCCTTCAGTGCATGACATGTTACCCATAGCATGTATACGAGAAAAATGCAGAAAAGATTAATCCCAAAACTGTTGAATGTCATTGCAGAAACATGCAAGGCGGCACACACACCGAGGGTTTGATGAGCCAAGCAGATACGGGGCACCGCCTGGTTGGGTAACACCACAAATAGCACCTGGATACTTCAACAATACAGGCAGATTTCAACCTACACTAGAATCATCAGAAGCATGGACAGGTTCTTCTATGCAGCAAACACCGATATCTGGGAATACAAGCTTTGCCACTGCTGGGTTGCAACAAGGTCAACAATATCCCCAACAACAAATGTTTTCCTTCCCCAGCACATGCAGAAAGGCGAGGACACACAGGCTTCCACCAGTCGCTCCGTCTACATCAATCATCTGTGCTGCAAAAGCGGTTGCAACGGGAAGACCAGGCCAAAGAAATAGAAATTTTGGCCACTCTAGCAGGATGCAAAGTACAAGATATGAGCCATATAGACAGGAGCAACCTCACAACGAATCTGAGGGGAGACGGCCGTACAATGAGAGACGGAGACCTTCTTCAACATTGCTCCCTCCAAGAGATGCATTGCTGCATGTGCCAAGGGTGACACCACTCGCTCCCATACACCAGGGTGAACAGCAAACACCGGAGGCAGCACAGAGCTATACGCATGTAAGTATCCACATTCAGAAAAAACATACAAAGAACAGTCCATACCTTGGTACTGTGACCACCCCATCTTACATTTTCATAACTGTATTTTTGTTTGCTCATTGTTGCGTGCAGCCACCTAACATTGAAGCTTATGTTCTACCAAGGCTAGAGATGCGCTTTGAAACTTTCCAAGAAGCAAGGGACTTCTACAACATCTGTGCAAAGCACGCGGGATTTGCTATTAGGGAAGGCTCCAAGGTTAAGACCAGAGTCTACCTTTATTGCACGTGCTATGGAGTCTATGAATCGAAGGTGTCATAAGCAAATAGACAGCGGAACAAAGACGACAGCTAGGACTAACTGCAAGGCTAAAATGAGGCTGAAAAGGGAAAAGGATGGAACACTTGTCATAAAAGAGATAGTCTGGGAACACAACCACATGCTATAGCTCACCCCCAAATACTTGTCTTCTTGCACTCCCATAAAAACTTTGACAAAACAATCCTGGAGTACGTCAAGTACCTGCAGTTCAAAGGCATTGAACACGTGCAAATCATGAGCATACTGGGCGGCGATGACCTGGGTAGCTACTTCCTCGAAATGAATGCCAAAGACTTGATTAACATGTACGTACAAACTTGTTCTCCTCCCATAAACCCCTCCGTCTTTTTTTCCTCTGTCAGTACAAACATATCACGCAACGCATGACCTGACGACAGTTCAACTTGCATTTTGAATGACTATTCACTTTTAATATGCAGGAAAGCAAAGAACTCAAGGATGGATGATGTGGACGATGTCCTACAGACTGTCAACTTCTTTAGGGAGATGAAAGCTATAAACAGGGAATTCTTCTGTGACATGCAACTAGATGAGTCCGACAGAGTTAAGAACATATTCTGGGCAAACGCAAGCTGCCGAGGGGCCTATCAGGACTTTGGTGACTGCGTAATGTTTGACACCACATATAAGACCAACAAGTACCATATGCCACTTGGGTGTTTGTAGGTACTAACAACCACTTACAGACTACATTCTTTGGTTTCGCCCTGATAAGAGATGAGGATGCAGATTCATTCAGATGGCTGTTCAAGACATTTTTAAGGTGCATGAGAGGGAAGGCTCCTACATGCATCCTCACAGGTACAAACCGCCATAACCACCCCAACCACCACCCCCATCAAAAAAAGGAAAATAACACAGTAAAAATGTTGTGTCGGTTCTATTTTGAATATATGCACTACTGATACGTCTCCAGCGTATCTATAATTTTTGATTGTTCCATGCTATTATATATTCTGTTTTGGATGTTTAATGGGCTTATTTATACACTTTTATATTATTTTTGGGACTAACCTATTAACCGGAGGCCCAGCCCAAATTGCTGTTTTTTGCCTATTTCAGTGTTTCGCGAAAAAAGAATATCAAACGGAGTCCAAACGGAATGAAACCTTCGGGGGCATGATTTTTGGAACAAACGTGATCCAGAGGACTTGGAGTGGACGTCAAGCAACCAACGAGGAAGCCACGAGGCAGGGGGCGCACCTACCCCCCTGGGCGCGCCCTCCACCCTCGTGGCTCCACCGACCTACTTCTTCCTCCTATATATACCTACGTTCCCCCAAACCATCGGAGAGCACCACGAAAACCTAATTCCACCGCCACAACCTTCTGTACCCATGAGATCCCATCTTGGGGCCTTTTCCGACGCTCCGCTGGAGGGGGCATTGATCACGGATGGCTTCTACATCAACACCATAGCCTCTCCGATGATGTTTCAGTAGTTTACCTCAGACCTTCGGGTCCATAGTTATTAGCTAGATAGCTTCTTCTCTCTCTTTGGATCTCAATACAAAGTTCTCCTCGATCTTCTTGGAGATCTATTCGATGTAACTCTTTTCGCGGTGTGTTTGTCGAGATCTAATGAATTGTGGGTTTATGATAAAGATTATCTATGAACAATATTTGAATCTTCTCTGAATTCTTTTATGTATGATTGGTTACCTTGCAAGTCTCTTCGAATTATCAATTTGGTTTGTCCTACTAGATTGATCTTTCTTGCAATGGGAGACGTGCTTAGCTTTGGGCTCAATCTTGCGGTGCTCGATCCCAGTGACAGTAGGGGAAACGACACGTGTTGTATTGTTGCCATCAAGGATAAAAAGATGGGGTTTATATCATATTGCATGAGTTTATCCCTCTACATCATGCCATCTTGCTTAAAGCGTTACTCCGTTCTTATAAACTTAATACTCTAGATGCATGCTGGATAGCGGTCGATGTGTGGAGTAATAGTAGTAGATGCTGGCACGAGTCGGTCTACTTGTCACGGATGTGATGCCTATATACATGACCATACCTAGATATTCTCATTACTATGCTCAATTCTATCTATTGCTCGACAGTAATTTGTGCACCCACCGTAATACTTATGCTATCTTGAGAGAAGCCACTAGTGAAACCTATGGCCCCCGGGTCTATTTTCCAACATACAAGTTTCCAATCTATTTTATTTTGCAATCTTTACTTTCAATTTGCATCATAAAAATACCAAAAATATTTATCTTATTATTATTATCTCTATCAGATCTCACTCTTGAAAGTGGCCGTGAAGGGATTGACAACCCCTTTATCACGTTGGTTGCGAGGTTCTTATTTGTTTGTGTAGGTACGAGGTGACTTGCGCGTGGTATCCTACTGGATTGATACCTTGGTTCTCAAAAACTGAGGGAAATACTTACACTGCTTTGCTGCATCACACTTTCCTCTTCAAGGGAAAACCAATGCATGCTCAAGAGGTAGCAATAAGGATTTCTCGCGCCGTTGCCGGGGAGATCTACGCCAAGTCAAGACATACCAAGTACCCATCACAACTCTTATCCTTCACATTACATTGTTTTCCATTTGCCTCTCGTTTTCCTCTCCCCCACTTCACCCTTGCCATTTTATTCGCCCTATTTTTCGCTTGCTTCGTCGTTATGGCTAGTCCTTTATCCGCTCCTGATGTAGGGTGGAACCCTAATCAGCCGATCTTTCACAAAAGGATCGGATCCCGCGAAGAACACAAGGAACACAAGGAGGAAAACGAGGGAAATCACAAGCGAAACACAAGAGGAACACTCAAACTAACAAGAACAAGTCACACAAGTGCTAGATCCTCGAATACATAAGAGAAGATACAAGATCCATGGACAACTAAGGACGATACAAGGGTAGCCGGTCTTCTCCGTGAGGAGGTCTTGAGTTCTTCCCTAAAAGGGGTCTTGAATCCGCTTTGGGGGATCTTCTCCGGTGGAGGCTCGAATCTCCATGGAGAAGGTAACCAAGTGGATGAGCAAAGCTCTCACACAAACATGAGCTAAACCTTTGCTAACCCTAGAAAGTTAGGTGAGGTGGAGTATATATAGTCTAGGGGGGAGAAGGGATACACGGGCCTCGGCCCTTCACTGTGCGCAGACAGGGGAGGCCGGATGTCCGGGCTTTCAGGTGACGCCGGATGTCCGGGCTGGGGAGGCCGGATGTCCGGGCTGGAGTGGTGGCATTTGTTGCTCTCGGGTTCGGAGGGGCCCGATTTCCAGGCTGGTGGCCGGATGTCCGGGGGCTCGGGAGAGGCCGGATGTCCGGGCTGTCGAGGTCGGATGTCCGGGGCGTGTAGCTTCTGGCGGTTGTGCTGCTGTAGTGGATGATGCTCTAGGGGCCGTATGTCCGGGGTCTTGGCCGGATGTACGGGGCCTAGGAGATGTTCTTGGCTCCTTCCGTTGGTTCTCCTCATGCGTGGACTTGGGGACTTGTACATCTTCATGCGCAGCTTTGGGAGGGTCCTCTTGGTGCCTAATCATGCACAACACCTCGGACATAGGTAGTAGCCATGTCTCATGCATAGAAAGTGGAAGTTCAGAGAGGAGTGAGTTCACCTTATCTTCGATGGCCTTGGCTCGGGCTCGTGTCATTGGTCCAAGTGGTGTCGTTGGAGGTGTAGGTGCGTCCATGGGGATGATCTTGGGATGCTCCGCATCATCTCCCCTCCCTTGGGGAAGATCCATCCTTGGATCGAAATCCTCATCACCATTGTAGGGCGAGAGATCTTTGATGTTGAAGATCTCGCTCACGGAGTACTTGTCACGAGGGATGTCAATCTTGTATGCGTTGTTGTTGTAGCGTGCAAGCACCTTGAATGGTCCATCCGCGCGTGGTCGAAGTTTGGACTTGCTTTCTTGGGGAAAGTGATCCTTGCGAAGGTGTAGCCACACGGGTCCTACAATGTTGAATATCATATGGTGCTTGTTGACGTTGAGCTTGGTCGCAAGGCGTTGTACTTGGCGCTCGATGGTATTTCTTGTATCTTCATGCACCTTCTTGAGATGGGTCGCTCATGCACTTGCGTCCAAATTGATGCGCTCTTGGAGAGGTAGAGGAAGAATGTCCAATGGTGACAATGGGTTGAATCCGTAGACAACCTTGAAGGGGGACTTGCCGGTTGTTGAGTGTCTTGCTCGGTTGTAGGCGAACTCGGCGATAGGTAGGCACTCCTCCCACTCCTTGATGTTCTTCTTGATGAGTACTCGAAGTAGAGCGGAGAGTGTGCGGTTGGTCACCTCCGTTTGGCCGTCGGTTTGAGGATGGTATGCCGTGGAGAAGAGTAGCTTGATTCCGAGCTTGGCGCATAGGGTCTTCCAAAAGAAGCTTCGGAACTTGACGTCGCGGTCCAAGACAATTGTCTTTGGCACTCCATGTAGACGCAACATTTCCCTACAAAAGAGATTAGCAACATGTGAAGCATTGTCTATCATGTTGCAAGGAATAAAATGTGCCATTTTTGAGAAACGGTCCACAACGACAAATATTGAATCTTTCCCATTTTGAGTCCTAGGCAAACCAAGTACAAATCCATGCTAATGTCTTCCCATGGTTGGTATGGAATTGGTAGAGGCATATAGAGGTCATGAGATTGAGCTTTGGACTTAGCTTTGCGACATGTAGAGCATCGGTTGGTGAAACGATTGACGTCTCGAAACATCTTGGGCCAAAAGTAGTTCTTCGAGAGCGTGGCGAACGTCTTGTCGTGTCCGAAATGGCCCATTAAGCCTCCTCCATGAGATTCCTGCAAAATCAACAAACGAAGAGAAGATTCGGGGATGCAAGGTTTGTTAGCTCGCATAAGATATCCAACCTTGATGTAATAGCGTTCCCAAGATGTATGCGGCAAACACTTGGCATAAGGAGTAGAAAAAGTTGCATCATGCTCATACAAGTCTTTGATATGCTCGAAGCCAATGACATCTAACTCAAGTTGTGTAACAAGCATGCATATGCGGGAAAGAGCATCCGCTACGATGTTTTCTTTACCCTTGATGTACTTGATGACATAAGGAAAAGACTCAATAAATTCACTCCATTTAGCATGACGTTTGTTCAACTTGGTTTGGCCCTTAAGATACTTGAGAGTCTCATGATCGCTATGAATGATAAACTCATGGGGATGAAGGTAATGTTCCCATTCATGCAAAACGTGGACTAAAGCATATAGCTCTTTGTCATAGATGGGGTAATTGAGCTGCGCTCCGGGAAGTTTCTCACTAAAGTAAGCTATGGGGCGCTTCTCTTGCATTAACACACCTCCTATGCCATTACCACTAGCATTGCAATGAATCTCAAAAGGCGTGTCGAAGTTGGGTAAAGCAAGCACAGGAGCATGAGTAAGCAAATTCTTAAGCTCATTTAATGCGGTATCATGGGATGGTCCCCAAACAAAAGGCGCATTCTTCTTGCTCAAAGCATGCAAAGGCGAAGCAATGGTGCTAAAATCCTTCACAAAGCGACGATAGAAACCCGCAAGGCCAAGAAAACTACGCACTTGATGCAAGTTGGTTGGTTGTGGCCAAGTCTTAATAGCATTGATCTTGGACTCATCAACATGAACACCCTCGAAGGAAACAACAAAACCCAAGAAAACGAGCTTATCAACACCAAAAAGGCATTTCTCCATATTAGCATAGAGGCGCTCTTTTCTAAGAGTTTGCAAAACGATGCTGACATGGGTGACATGCTCTTTGATAGATTTGCTAAACACAAGAATGTCATCGAACTAAACCACAACAAATATACCAATGTAACCACGAAAGACATGATTCATAAGGCGCATAAAAGTGCCCGGTGCCTCCGAGAGACCCATAGGCATGACTGACCACTCATACAAAACAAACTTGGTTTTGAAGGCGGTTTTCCATTCATCACCCTCTTGTATGCGGATTTGATAGTATCCGCTCTTAAGATCAATTTTGGAAAAGATAGTGGCACCACTAAGCTCATCAAGCATATCATCGAGGTGTGGAATGGGATACCTATAGCAAACGGTGATAGCATTGATAGGTCTACAATCAGAGCACATGCGAAAAGCTATCGTCGTGTTTTGGCACAAGAATGACTGGGATGGCACAAGGGCTCAAACTTTCACGCACATGTCCATGGTTTATTAGATGCTTTACTTGCCTTTGTATTTCTTTGGTTTCTTCGGGGTTAACGCGGTATGGAGCTTTGTTCGAAAGAGGTGCTCCGGGGATGAGGTCGATTCGATGCTCAATGCCTCATAGAGGAGGTAGACCCGGAGGTAGCTCATCAGGGAAAACATCTTGAAATTCCTGCAAAAGAGAAGACAAGACTAGAGGAAGAGTGTGAGAAGTGTTAGTTTGTGGTGCATTGTCCTTGCACACGAGGACGTAGTGTAGGACACTAGAAGGGTTCTCACACACTCCTCTTATCTCACTTTTGGTGGCAAATAGGACTAGGTTCTTCTTTTCGCTCATCGTGGAGGTGTTCGATTTGGGCTTGTGGCGCTCACTCTCATTATGGTGGCTCGCTCTCTCACTATGATCTCTACGATGGGTGGCTTGCTTGTCAGCGATCACTTGACTTGGCGACATTGGACGGAGGACGTACTCCTTGCCCTTCATCTTGAAGATGTAGTGGTTCGTTCGGCCTTTGTGGACGACTCCTCCATCGAATTGCCATGGGCGTCCAGGGAGAAGATGGCAAACGGTCATTGGAACGACGTTGCACTCCAAGGTGTCTTCGTAGGCGCCAAATTTGAAGGATACTTGTACTCGGTGCTCGACTTGGATGGTGCCGGAGTCACTAAGCCATTGCACTTTGTATGGATGTGGATGCTTCGTCTTGGGCAATTGGAGCTTGGAGCAAAGTTCTTCACTTGCGAGATTATGACAACTCCCTCCATCGATGATGACTTTGACGGATCGTCCATTGATGTTGGCCTTGGTGTGGAATATGTGGCATCTTTGGTCTTCTTCTTGGTGATGTTGGAGAGTCAAGACTTTGGAGACAACAAGTGCGAGACTTGAGTCTTCATCACAAAATACTTGTTCTTCTTCATTGTTCACTTGGCGGTGCATGGCGACTTGCTCAAGGGCTTCCATTTCGCCTTCACTCATGGAGTCATAAGTGCCATCGTCATTGAAGACCATGGTTTGCTTGTTAGTGCACTCATAGGACTTGTGGCCTCGGCCTCCACAAGTGAAACACTTGAAGGAACATGTCTTGACGGTCTCATCGGTTGGGGTTGATGATGATGAAGCTCTCGTATTGAAGTTGCTCGTGGTATGATGGATTGTAGTTGACGAAGCTTTCTTGGAACTCGACTTGTCAGTGTTGGTAGTAGAAAGCTTTGTAGTCGGTGTTGGAGTCGTTGAAGCTTGGTTGTTGGAGAAGCCGTAGGACTTGGATGAGAACTTGGCATACTTGAAATCATCTTGCACTTGGCGTTCTACTTTGGTAGCTTAGTGCACTAGCTCGATGAGATTTGAGTATGGTCGGAAGTCGGCGATCTTATTGATGGGATGATTGAGTCCATTCAAGAAACGTGCCATTGTTTGCTCATCACCTTCCATGACATTGGCTCTTATCATTGCAATCTCCATCTCCTTGTAGTACTCTTCAACGCTCTTTGTTCCTTGCTTGAGTAGTTGGAGTTTCTTGAAGAGGTCGCGGTTGTAGTAGGTAGGTATGAAGCGTGCTCTCATGACACCCTTCATTTGTGCCCAAGTGGTGATGGGTGGTTGACCTCTTGCCTCACGGTGCTCGATGACTTGTTCCCACCAAATGAGGACTTGGTCTTGGAACTCAAGGGGTGCCATTGCGATCTTCTTCTCTTCTTCATAATTGTGCAAACGGAAGATCTTGTCAACTTTCAATGCCCATGAAATGTACTCTTCGGGATCGTTGCTTCCGTTGAACTTGGGCATGGTGAACTTGAGCTTGCCATAGCGTTGCTCTTCATTGTGTTGGGGTCAGGGATGATGACGCCCATGTTGTTGATGATTGTTCAACTCGTGGTGCTCTTGGCGCGGAGGGTTGTCAACCTCTTGTTGCTCTTGTCGTGGAGGATCTCCATTGTCTTCATGATCTTGAGGAACTTGTTGTTCTTGACGTGCTTGTGGAGGAGCCTGTCGAGCTCGAGGAGGGACTTGACGGTGCATGCGAGCTTCATAAATCCTCTCACGGACTTCTTCGCGAAGTGCTTCGGCATGTTCACGAGCTTGTCGGCCTCGGTCGGCTACGGCTCGACTTCAATCGCGTAGAGCTTGTTGTGCCTCAAGTGCTTGAGCATCACAGAGTTGTTGTTCTTGACGTTGTGCCTCGGCATCTTGAGCATTTTGGTGTAGACGCGCTCGCCCTTCCTCTTCATGTTGTCATTGTCGTTGCTGTTCTCGTGCTAGCGCAAAGGCCTCTTGAGTTTGACGTTGACGGCGCTCTTGAGAGTCGGTGTCGCATAGGGGATTGAGGCTTGCTGGACGATCGTTGCGCGTGGCTCGGCGAAGAGTGTTCGATGTCGCTGTACTTGAGCCGGAGAGGGTAAAGTCGGAGTGGCGGCTTGAACGGCTCCTTGAAGTGGAAGAAGAGCGGGTGAGCAACAAAGCGCGAATCTCGACCATCCTTGCGTCATTCTCTTGCTTGTGATTGTCGAGCTTGTGGTCGAAGCAGTCCCTTGTACGTTGCTCGGAAAGTCGCAAGTCGGCGGCAAGGTTGTCGATGCGTTCACTCATGGCTTGTTGCTCTTGATGTAAAGCACGTTGTGCACCAAAGAGGTGAATCTTGGTGACGAAGGAGTTCATGTCGTCATCTTGCTCCATGAAGAGTGGGTTGGTAGAAGTAATTGGCCTATCCATCATTCCAAGACAAATGTGAGTGGTAGAAAGAGAAGAACAAGTACCAAATGTACCTTGACCGAAGTTGAAAGTGGATCGAGGATCACTCCAATGTAGGACAAGGAAATACCACAATTGGTACTAGCTCTTGTCGATTTCTCACACCTACACAAGTAAAAGCTTTTGGTGGATCTTGGTTAGGATGGTGGCACAAAATTTGATGCAATTGTAAGTGAGCTTCAATAATGTTGGAAAAGATTCGCAAGATGCAATGTAACAAGTAGACCAAGCATATAAGGTACACGGAAACACACATGCAAAAAGATAAGTGGGGTCGTGCAACCAAGGGTGAGCCAAAATGTGGAATCCACAAAAATGCTCTTGTTGCACAACACTAGAGAGACGCTAGCATGATTGCACAATAGGCGGATACAAGAACTTGTGCACAACCTACTTAGCAAAAATGCAACAACTTCTATCCCAAGTATGCTCTATGCAAGGTGTTGCTATGATATGATCCAAGATGATCGAGTATGACAATCTTAATGTTGTATGATGCTATGGTTCTTGCTTAAAAGCTCTTTGCTTATCTTTCCTATTTGCTTAAAAGCTTGTTTGGCTCTTTGATGTTTGAGCTCTTTTCTCATGCAATGCTTGACGAACCGATATAGCAAGTGAGTATGCGATGAAAACTTTGTGACATAAGAGATGATACCAATATATGCAACAATGATATATGGATGATATGAGAAGTATGATCACTAATGTGCACAAGTCTCATTGACGGCAATACTCAATGGCTAGTCTCGATGGGTAAGCAACGCAAAGGAGTAAGGCTATAATGGCTATCAATGTAATGGAAAGAGTGATATGTCCAATACCAAGATGAGGTTACCGGTCTTGCTTCCGGTTTGGTGTCAAAATGGTGGCATGAATACCAAGGTGTAGTCGAGGTGGTCGTTGTTGATGACGATGTAGGACGGCGGTGATGATGTAGGACGGGTCCGTGGCGAAGATGAGCGGCAGTGATGTCGATGTCGAATCATACCTAGATAGCCAAAACACAAAAGGATACGGTCCGCAACTCAAATTCTCAAACCTCGAAGTAGCAAATGTGTCGGAGAGCGAAACAATCCAAAAATGGTTGGGCTATGTGGAAGTGGTGGAGGTATGCGGAAGTATATGTGGTATATGGAGGGCATCGGAACAAAATTTGGTGAAAAATGGACGAAAAACGGGGCGGTGGATGGAGATGTTGCTGCCAGGGGTCGGATGTCCGGGTGGAAGGCCGGATGTCCGGGGGCCGGATGTCCAGGCTTGAAGGTCCGGATGTCCGGGCTCTAGATCCGGGGACGAACGGGAAGAACACCGTGTGGAGAGGTCATATCCGGGCGAAATTCAAAGGAATTTGTGGATGGAAATTGGGGAAAATGGATGGGAAGCTAGATCCACTCAAAACAAAGCAAATCCACGGATCCAAACCAACAAAATCTCAACACACCAACAAATTACAAAAAAAAGTGGGGCTATTTTTGGTGGGGAATTTTCGAATTAGGACGAAAAGCAACAAAACAAGGCTAGAAACACAACGGGGAGGCTCTGAAATCATGATCAACGTGGCTCATGATACCAAGATGATGTAGGGTGGAACCCTAATCGGCCGATCTTTCACGAAAGGAGCGGATCCCGCGAAGAACACGAGGAACACAAGGAGGAAAACAAGGGAAATCACAAGGGGAAACACAAGAGGAACAATCAAACTAACAAGAACAAGTCACACAAGTGCTAGATCCTTGAATACATAAGAGAAGATACACGATCCACAGACAACTAAGGACGATACAAGGGTAGCTGGTATTCTCCGTGAGGAGTTCTTGAGTTCTTCCCTAAAAGGGGTCTTGAATCCGCTTGGGGGATCTTCTCCAGTGGAGGCTCGAATCGCCGTGGAGAAGGTAACCAAGTGGATGAGCAAAGCTCTCACACAAACATGAGCTAAACCTTTGCTAACCCTAGAAAGTTGTGCGAGGTGGAGTATATATAGTCTAGGGGGAGAAGGGATACACGGGCCTCGGCCCTTCACTGTGCGCAGACAGGGGAGGCCGAATGTCCGGGCTTTCAGGTGACGTCGGATGTCCAGGCTGGGGAGGCCAGATGTCCGGGCTAGAGTGGTGGCATTTGTTGCTCTCGGGTTCGGAGGGGCCAGATTTACGGGCTGGTGGCCGGATGTCCGGGGGCTCGGGAGAGGCTGGATGTCCGGGCTGTCGAGGCCGGATGTCCGAGGCCTGTAGCTTCTGGCGGCTATGCTGTTGTAGTGGATGACGCTCCAGGGGACGAATGTCCGTGGTCTTGGCCGGATGTCCGGGGCCTGGGAGATGCTCTTGGCTCCTTCCGTTGGTTCTCCTCATCCATGGACTTGGGGACTTGTACATCTTCATGCGCATCTTCGGGAGGGTCCTCTTGGTTCCTAATCATGCACAACACCTCGGACTTAGGTAGTAGCCATGTCTCATGCATAGAAAGTGGAAGTTCTGAGAGGAGTGAGTTCACCTTATCTTCGATAGCCTTGGCTCGGGCTTGTGTCATTGGTCCAAGTGGTGTCGTTGGAGGTGTAGGTGCGTCCATGGAGATGATCTTGGGATGCTCCGCATCAGCTCCTTTGTCTCTCGAGAATGAAGTTCTTAATTTTAAACAAAGGGAGGGACAAAATCCAGAAGATGCTTGGTACAGAATTTGCAATGCGCAAAATAGATCTACTAGGAAGCAATCTACTTTCGTTCTTCTTCACAATTTTTATGTAGGCATCACTCCTTGGAATAGATATATTCTTGATACCATTACCAGAGGAAATTTCTTGGGTAGCCATACTTTTGATTCTCATAATGCTATGATAGATTTGTTTGGCCCACCACCTCTTTTGGTTAATGGAACTATTTTACCTTTGGAACATGTGATGCAATAGCTTGAAATTATTGAAAATAAAGTTGCCACCATAGAGTTAATTGAAAATTTGGATAGAAAGATCCATAACCAAATTACCCAATACGGATCTATGGTAGGAGTTGCTCTTAAATTTTTTTAAAGAAAAGGGACTTATGGTTAATGAAAAGATAGATCAAGATTCCACTAGAATTGATAAAATTGAGGATATTATTACCATCCTAGGGTCTTCCCTTTCTCCTGTGAAAAACACTCCTTCTAATTCTAAGATTGCCAAATTGATGTATGTTCCTAAAAATAAGGGAGAAACTTCTAGTAAGGGAAATGTGGACCTCAAATCCATAAGCATTCACCCCAACTTTCTCACTATCCTTAAGGAACCTTTTGCTACAAATGATTTTCTCGATTTCGTGCCTAGGAGTTTGATAATTAATAAAAAGAAAGAAACTCCTAGGAGTTATAGGTGTCTTATTGAAGAATTTCCTACCAAAGATGGCAATACCTAGATCTATCCTCGCTTTTATGCCTAGCTAGGGGCGTTAAACGATAGCACTTGTTGGGAGGTAACCCAATTTTATTTTTATTCCTTGCTTTTTTTTCCTGTTTAGTAAAAAATAATTTATCTAGACTCTGTTTTGGTTGTGTTTTTTGTGTTTAATTAGTGTTTGTGCCAAGTAGAACCGTTGGGAAGACTTGGGGAAAGTCTTTTTGATCTTGCTGTAAAAACAGAAACTTTAGCGCTCACGAGATTAGCTACAACTTTTTACTGGAGAGTGATATTTAGTTAATTCTTTTTGAATATGATTAATAGATAAATTCCTCACGTCCAGCAATTTATTTTTGAATTTCTAGGGTTCCATAAGTATGTGTTTGATACAGATTAGTACAGACTGTTCTGTTTTTGACAGATTCTGTTTTTCGTGTTTTGTTTGCCTATTTTGATGAATCTATGGCTAGTAATGGAGTTATTAAACCATATAAAAGTTGGAATACAGTAGTTTTAACACCAATATAAATAAAAAATGAGTTCATTAAAGTACCTTGAAGTGGTGTTTCGTTTTCTTTCGCTAACGGAGCTCACGAGATTTTCTATTAAGTTTTGTATTGTGAAGTTTTCAAGTTTTGGGTAAAGATTTGATGGATTATGGAACAAGGAGTGGCAAGAGCCTAAGATTGAGGATGCCCAAGGCACCCCAAGATAAAATCCAAGGACACCAAAAAGCCTAAGCTTGGGGATGCCCCGGAAGGCATCCCCTCTTTTGTCTTCGTTCATCGGTAACTTTACTTGGAGCTATATTTTTATTCACCACATGATATGTGTTTTGCTTGGAGCGTCTTGTATGATTTGAGTCTTTTCTTTTTAGTTTACCACAATCATCCTTTCTGTACACACCTTTTGAGAGAGAGACACATGAATCGGAATTTATTAGAATACTCTATGTGCTTCACTTATATCTTTTGAGCTATACAGTTTTTGCTCTAGTGCTTCACTTATATCTTTTAGAGCACGGTGGTGGTTTTATTTTATAGAAATAATTGATCTCTCATGCTTCACTTATATTATTTTGAGAGTCCTTTAGAATAGCATGGTAATTTGCTTTTAGGCATAATAAAAACTTTTATATAAGTGCATCGAATACTATGAGAAGTTTGATACTTGATAATTGTTTTGAGATATGGAGATGGTGATATTAGAGTCATGCTAGTTGATTAGTTGTGAATTTGAGAAATACTTGTGTTGAAGTTTGTGATTCCCGTAGCATGCACGTATGGTGAACCTTTATGTGTTGAAGTCGGAGCATGATTTATTTATTGATTGTCTTCCTTATGAGTGGCGGTCGGGGACGAGTGATGGTCTTTTCCTACCAATCTATCCCCCTAGGAGCATGTGCGTAGTACTTTGTTTCGATAACTAATAGATTTTTGCAATAAGTATGTGAGTTCTTTATGACTAATGTTGAGTCCATGGATTATACCCACTCTCACCCTTCCACATTTGCTAGCCTCTCTATTACCGCGCACTTTTCGTTGGTATCATACACCCACCATATACCTTCCTCAAAACAGACACCATACCTACCTATTATGGCATTTCCATAGCCATTCTGAGATATATTACCATGCAACTTTCCACCGTTCCGTTTGTTATGACACGCTTCATCATTGTCATATTGCCATGCATGATCATGTAGTTGACATCGTATTTGTGGCAAAGCCATCGTTTATAAATTTTTTTCATACATGTCACTCTTGATTCATTGCATATCCCGGTACACCGCCGGAGGCATTCACATAGATTCATATTTTGTTCTAAGTATTGAGTTGTAATTCTTGAGTTGTAAGTAAAAAGAAGTGTGATGATCATCATTATTAGAGCATTGTCCCAGTGAGGAAAGGATGATGGAGACTATGATTCCCCCACAAGTCGGGATGAGACTCCGAACGAAAAAAAAGAGGCCAAAAGAAAAAAAGAAGGCCCAAATAAAAAAATGAGAGAAAAAGAGAGAAGGGACAATGTTACTATCCTTTTTCCACACTTGTTCTTCAAAGTAGCACCATGATCTTCATGATAAAGAGTCTCCTATGTTGTCACTTTCATAAACTAGTGGGAATTTTACATTATAGAACTTGGCTTGTATATTCCAATGACGGGCTTCCTCAAATTGCCCTAGGTCTTCGTGAGCAAGCAAGTTGGATGCACACCCACTTAGTTTCTTTTGTTGAGCTTTCACACACTTATAGCTCTAGTGCATCCGTTGCATGGCAATCCCTACTCACTCACATTGATATCTATTTATGAGCATCTCCATAGCCCGTTGATACGCCTAGTTGATGTGAGACTATCTTCTCCTTTTTGTCTTCTCCACAACCACCATTCTATTCCTCCTATAGTGCTATGTCCATGGCTCACGCTCATGTATTGCGTGAAAGTTGAAAAAGTGTGAGAACATCAAAAGTATGAAACAATTGCTTGGCTTGTCATCGGGGTTGTGCATGATTTAATATTTTGTGTGATGAAGATAGAGCATAGCCAGACTATATGATTTTGTAGGGATAACTTTCTTTGGACATGTTATTTTGAGAAGACATGATTGCTTAGTTAGTATGCTTGAAGTATTATTATTTTTATGTCAATATTAAACTTTTATCTTGAATCTTCCAAATCTGAACATTCATGCCACAATAAAGAAAATTACACTGAGAAATATGTTAGGAAGCATTCCACATCAAAAATTCTATTTTTATCATTTACCTACTCGAGGACGAGCAGGAATTAAGCTTGGGGATGCTTGATACGTCTCCAACGTATCTATAATTTTTTATTGTTCCATGCTATTATATATTCTGTTTTGGATGTTTAGTGGGCTTATTTATACACTTTTATATTATTTTTGGGACTAACCTATTAATCGGAGGCCCATCCCAAATTGCTGTTTTTTTGCCTATTTCAGTGTTTCGCGGAAAAAGAATATCAAACGGAGTCCAAACGGAATGAAACCTTCGGGAGCGTGATTTTTGGAACAAACGTGATCCAGAGGACTTGGAGTGGACGTCAAGAAACTAACGAGGAAGCCACGAGGCAGGGGGCGCGCCCTCCACCCTCGTGGGCCCCTCGTGGCTCCACCGACCTACTTCTTCCTCCTATATATACCTACGTACCCCCAAACCATCGGAGAGCACCACGAAAACCTAATTCCACCGCCGCAACCTTCTGTACCCGTGAGATCCCATCTTGGGGCCTTTTCCGGTGCTCCGCCGGAGGGGGCATTGATCACGGAGGGCTTCTACATCAACACCATAGCCTCTCCGATGATGTGTGAGTAGTTGACCTCAGACCTTCAGGTCCATAGTTATTAGCTAGATGGCTTCTTCTTTCTCTCTTTGGATCTCAATACAAAGTTCTCCTTGATCTTGTTGGAGATCTATTCGATGTAACTCTTTTTGTGGTGTGTTTGTCGAGATCCGATGAATTGTGGGTTTATGATCAAGATTATCTATGAACATTGAATCTTCCCTGAATTCTTTTATGTATGATTGGTTATCTTTGCAAATCTCCTTGAATTATGAGTTTGGTTTGGCCTACTAGATTGATCTTTCTTGCAATGGAAGAAGTGCTTAGCTTTGGATTCAATCTTATGGTGCTCGATCCCAGTGATAGTAGGGGAAACGACACATATTGTATTGTTGCCATCAAGGATAAAAAGATGGTGTTTATATCATATTGCATGAGTGTATTCCTCTACATCATGTCATGTTGCTTAAAGCGTTACTCCGTTCTTATGAACTTAATACTCTAGATGCATGCTGGATAGCGGTCGATGTGTGGAGTAATAGTAGTAGATGCAGGCACGAGTCGGTCTACTTGTCACGGACGTGATTCCTATATACATGACCATACCTAGATATTCATAACTATGCTCAATTTTATCAATTGCTCGACAGTAATTTGTTCACCCACCGTAATACTTATGCTATCTTGAGAGAAGCCACGAGTGAAACCTATGGGCCCCGGGTCTATTTTCCATCATACAAGTTTCCAATCTATTTTATTTTCTAATCTTTACTTTCAATTTATATCATAAAAATACCAAAAATATTTATCATATTATTATTATCTCTATCAGATCTCACTCTTGCAAGTGGCCTTGAAGGGATTGACAACCCCTTTATCGCGTTGGTTGTGAGGTTCTTATTTGTTTGTGTAGGTACGAGGTGACTCGTGCGTGGTCTCCTACTGGATTGATACCTTGATTCTCAAAAACTGAGGAAAATACTTACGCTGCTTTGTTGTAACACCCTTTCCTCTTCAGGGAAAACCAACGCATGCTCAAGAGGTAGCAACTACCATCTGCTGATGACTCCACGTCTCTTTTTCTCATTACTAGACCAATGCCCAGCAATGGCTTTGGCGATCCCAGATGCTTTCAAAAACACAGTACACAAGTTGTGTTGCTGGCACATTATGAAGAAGTACATGGAACACCTCGCATACCTGTACAACCTGCACGAAGACTTTAAGGATGAATTCACATCAATCCTCAACTGGCCCCTCATGCCAACTGAGTTTGAGGCTGCCTGGAAAAGACTCATGGATAAGTACAACCTCCATGATGATGCCATGATGGTGGGCATGTGGAACGAGCGTGAGAGATGGATATCAGCATAGTTCAAAGAAATTTTCTGCGCCAAAATGACATCCACACAACGAAGTGAGAGCATGAACTATGTGCTCAAGAAGAACTTCGTAAGTGAGAGACAAAACCTCCACCGGTTTGTCATCCAGGTAAATTCCTGCATCAAAACAAGGAGGCAGATAGATAACCAGGAGACAATGGGTAACCGGGTATAGCTCTATCACCTGTCGTAATACAAAAAATAACATGCTTACTAAAGTAAAACTGTATTAGTTAGACAATTTTTTGCTGTGAGAAAACTAATAATTTGGTCATCATTCTTGCATGGGAAGAAGGAACAAAACACGCTGACCTTCTATGGGTTTGACACCTAGATGGCAAAGCTTTACTCACGAGCTGTGTACAGCGAGATCAAAAAAAGGCTAAAACTGAGCACACTCTTCACGGCGACAGAGACAGAAGAGCCCACAAAGTACCTTGTGCGCTACAACAACCCGCAAAAACTGTCTGCGTGGGCTCAGCATGCGTTCCAGGTGGTTCCAGACCCCGTGGGAGAAACATATGAGTGCAAGTGCAGGCTATGGGACCACACAGGTGAGGTCTAAAAAAAGATGTTACATACTCTGCTGCTTTTTTGCAAAGTTTTTGTTTGAATGAAATGACAAAAAACACGCACCTCTTCAAAAAAAAATGCAGGTATTTTCTACGTGCATGTCCTATGAATGATGCAGACAATTAAGGCTGCCAGCGTTCCAGAGAAATACATCCTCAGGAGATACACCAAACGCCCGAACATCCAGCTAACATTCAACAGAAATGACTTGAGGACAGTAGCGTCAAAT
The DNA here is from genome assembly GCF_003073215.2 of Triticum urartu. Lineage (NCBI taxonomy): Eukaryota > Viridiplantae > Streptophyta > Magnoliopsida > Poales > Poaceae > Triticum > Triticum urartu. The sequence continues at coordinate 333,946,953 of NC_053028.1, read as the reverse complement.
AAGGCATCCCAATACTGCATTGAAAGCTCACTGCTGACACTGAACATGAGGGTGCACAGAAAAATCTTGAGAAGCCAAGAGCAAATGGCAAGGTCACGGGTCGTCATGGACAAACTTGAACAAGAACTCGACGCCATGCATTCTGCTGAAAACGGAGGTCTCGTGGACAATGAAGCCATTGAGAAGGATATTGCTACAATGTTATCCGAGATGAACCATCTGGGAGCTATTGACCCATTCGACAACGAGGAAGAGGAGCAACAGCAACCATAGCTTGCCCATGTGCACACTCAAGAGCACCAACATGCTCACATGCAAGATCATGAGCTTGATGGTGCTGTAGGCGAACAACATGACAACAGGACATCCTACCAGCAGCAGCAGGAAAGGGTGATTAAACCACCCATATTCTCAAACACAAAGGGGAGGAAGAGTAAGACACAAGCAGCGAAAGAAGTAGCCAAAAAGCCGCCATGCCCCGTCAGACGCATGGAATTTGGCCCGGACGGCAAACCTCTCGGGATAAGGGCATGCGGATTCTGCAACGTCATGAGCAACCATAATTACTGCACATGCGCACTCCGCACAGATGCCACTGTCAACAAGCAAACGCTGCACAAGAAGATTGGAGCTACCCAGGTTACTACCAATGGAGACAACACACGTAACACCTACACTTGCCGCAAGTGTGGGGGAACCGACGGACATAATTCCCGCACGTGCAAAGCGAGCAAGGAGGTCAGTGGCGCTGAACAGAAATAGGGCAAGGTATAGAGTTCCAAAAAATCAAAAGAAGAGGATGAAGAAGAAGAGTTTGACGAGAATGACGACCAATCGGACGAAGACAATGAAGATGACAGTGTTGGGGACGAGGAAACTGAAACTGAAGATGAAGCTGCCAAGGCTCAACCAGGAAAGGGCGCTGGCAAGGGACAACATTCGGGGCCAGTTAGGAGGAGCTCAAGACTGAAGAATTCATAGTGGTTATGCTTCTGCGACAATGAGGAAACATATCAGAAACACTGTCGTTACCAAAAAGTTATTTAGCTTTATCATCGATTTCTCGATCAGTACTATAGTTAAGATATAATTTGTGATTTGTGCCCGCTGGACAAGTGACATTATTATGTAAACCTTTTGATAATCCTTTTGAATGCAGTCACAAATACATTTTCAAAAAACTTATTTGGATTATATGTAACGCCAACACTACTGTCGATGAGTAACTCAACAAAAAATATGTTAAGGAAAATTTAAACTCTTATAGTACATCAGTACTGATAATTCTCACTCATCAGTACGAAGGCATAGTAACCAAACACACCCGTGAACACCTCAAAAAACATCATTTGAAAAAAACAAGCAATGTCAAAACAAGCTATGTCTGCTTCTGCCAGTCCTAGTTCTGAAAGACCATCAGTACATAAAAATAATTACCTCAAGCAAAATGCTAAAAATATAATACACCTGTACTGATGAAAATCTAATATATCTGTAAAAAAATACTTTCAGAGATTATCTTGATATAAACAAATCCTTTCAAAAAACATAAATTGTTTAAAAAAAACATTAGCATGACACACATAGTCTGACTGGTATTTGGTAAGCTCAATTACACTTCAATCACCAGTCCAAGTACCCACAGTAGAGGAGTACAAAACCACCATCATCACCACCCCTAACACGTGCAAGTGGGATAGGCAGCTCACAAGTACAGCTTGACAAGACTACTCAGTGCAACAGTAAAAACCCTTTGTCTTGGACGGTTAGTTCTTCCAGGACACCACCCGCGCCACCCACTAGGCGGTTGTCACAAGGGAATGCGAACGGGGACCACCACGACCACTACACCCACGCCCCCGACGAACCGCCTCCCACACATCCCCGTCGACGCATGATGACCCACAAGTATATGGGATCTATCGTAGTCCTTTCGATAAGTAAGTGTGTCGAACCCAACGAGGAGCAGAAGGAAATGATAAGCGGTTTTCAGCAAGGTATTCTCTGCAAGCACTGAAATTCTAGGTAATATATAGTTTTGTGATAAGATAATTTGTAACGAGCAACAAGTAACAAAGGTAAATAAAGCGCAGCAAGGTGGCCCAATCCTTTTTGTAGCAAAGGACAAGCATGGACAAACTCTTATATGAAGGAAAGCGCTCCCGAGGACACATGGGAATTATCGTCAAGCTAGTTTTCATCACGTTCATATGATTCACGTTCGGTACTTTGATAATTTGATATGTGGGTGGACCGGTGCTTGGGTGTTGTCCTTACTTGGACAACCATCCCACTTATGATTAACTCCTATTGCAAGCATCCGCAACTACAAAAGAAGTATTAAGGTAAACCTAACCATAGCATGAAACATATGGATCCAAATCAGCCCCTTACGAAGCAACGCATAAACTAGGGTTTAAGCTTCTGTCACTCTAGCAACCCATCATCTACTTATTACTTCCCAATGCCTTCCTCTAGGCCCAAATAATGGTGAAGTGTCATGTAGTCGGCGTTCACATAACACCACTAGAGGAGAGACAACATACATCTCATCAAAATATCGAACGAATACCAAATTCACATGACTACTAATAGCAAGACTTCTCCCATGTCCTCAGGAACAAACATAACTACTCACAGAGCATATTCATGTTCATAATCAGAGGGGTATTAATATGCATATAGGATCTGAACATATGATCTTCCACCAAATAAACCAACTAGCATCAACTACGAGGAGTAATCAACACTACTAGCAACCTACAGGTACCAATCCCAGACTTAGAGACAAGAATTGGATACAAGAGATGAACTAGGGTTTGAGAGGAGATGGTGCTGGTGAAGATGTTGATGGAGATTGGCCCCCTCCCGATGAGAGGAGCGTTGGTGATGACAATGGTGATGATTTCCCCCTCCCAGAGGGAAGTGTCCCAGGCAGAACAGCTCCGCCGGAGCCCTAGATTGGTTCCGCCAAGGTTCTGCCTCGTGGCGGCGGAGTCTCGTCCCGAAAGCTTGCTTATGATTTTTTCCTCAACAAAAGACTCCATATAGCAGAAGATGGGCATCGGAGGGCCACCAGGGGCCCACGAGGCAGGGGGCGCGCCCCCCATCCTCGTGGCCAGGGTGTGGGCCCCCTCTGGAACTTCTTGCGCTCAGTATTTTTTATATATTTTGAAAATAGCTTCCGTGAAGTTTCAGGACTTTTGGAGCTGTGCAGAATAGGTCTCTAATATTTTCTCCTTTTCCAGCCCAGAATCCCAGCTGCCGGCATTCTCCCTCTTTATGTAAACCTTGTAAAATAAGAGAGAATAGGCATAAATATTGTGACATAATGTGTAATAACAGCCCATAATGCAATAAATATTGATATAAAAGCATGATGCAAAATGGACGTATCAACTCCCCCAAGCTTAGACCTCGCTTGTCCTCAAGCGAAAGCCGAAATCAAAAAATATGTCCACATGTTTAGAGATAGAGGTGTCGATAAAAATAAAATACGGACATGAGGGCATCATGATCATTCTTAGAACAGATCTCTTATGCTAAAGTAACAATTCAATCACAATTTCAAATATGAATCATATACTTCATTGAGAACCAATAAACTCTAATCTCAGTAATTGAAGCAATTGCAATTTATCATAACCTAGGAAAGAGTCAATATAAGAGCTTTTCAGCAAGTCCACATACTCAACTATCGTATAGTCTTTCACAATTGCTAACACTCACGCAATACTTATGGGTATGGAGTTTTAATCGGACACAGAGAAAGATAGGGGGCTTATAGTTTTGCCTCCCAACGTTTTACCTCAAGGGTAATGTCAACAATAATAGTTCATGAAAACTCACGTCCAATTAGCCATATATACCAGGATCTTTCCAACATATTGTGCTTGCCAAAGGGTAAAATGTAAAAGGAAAGGTGAAGATCACCATGACTCTTATATAAGGTAGAAGATAAAAGTCAAAGATAGGCCCTTCGTAGAGGGAAGCAGCGGTTGTCATGCGCTTTTATATTTGGATGCACAAAATCTTAATGTGAAAGAACGTCACTTTATATTGCCACTTGTGATATGGACCTTTATTATGCAGTCCGTTGCTTTTATTTCTTCCATATCACAAGATCGTATAAAGCTTATTTTCTCCTACACTAATAAGTCATACATATTTAGAGAGCAATTTTTATTGCTTGCACCGATGACAACTTACTTGAAGGATCTTACTCAATCGGTAGGTAGATATGGTGGACTCTCATGGCAAACCTGGGTTTAGGGATATTTGGAAGCACAAGTAGTATCTCTACTTGGTGCAAAGAATTTGGCTAGCATGAGGGGAAAGGCAAGCTCAATCATGTTGGATGATCCATGACAATATAATTTATCTCAGATGTAAGAAAACATAACCCATTACGTTGTCTTCCTTGTCCAACGCCAACTCTTTGGCATGTCATATTTTAATGAGTGCTCACAATCATAAAAGATGTCCAAGATAGTGTATTTATATGTGAAGAACTCTCTTTGTTTATTACTTCCTATTAATTGCAACTATGACCAAAACTATGTTTGTCAACTCTCAACAACTTCTATTCACCATACTCTTTATATGTGAGCTCATTACTCTCCATAAGATCCATATAATCTCTTTTATTTCTTTTATTCTTTCTCTTTTCTTTTATTCACTCAAGATCATGGCAAAATAATCAAACCCTTGACTGAACACTAATCTTTATTATATAGCTCACGGACCCGATTACATAGAGGGATCATAAGGCAAAACTCAAAACTAGATCATACCAAAAACATTACTCTACTAGATCAAGATATTACTAAAAGGATCAAACTAAGAAAAATGATAAAGATAGAGATGTGATGGTGATATGATACCGGGGCACTCCCCCAAGCTTGGCAGTTGCCAAGCGGAGTGCCCATACCCATATGATTATGTCTCCTTTGTTGGTGAAGAAGATGGTGGTAATGATGGGTAGTCTCACATCAAGCGTAAGAGACCCTCCAACTTGCGGATAATGCCCTTGAGTGCAACTATATGCTCCTTTAACAAAATATTTTCACGTGTGAGATACTTGTTTTGTATACGAGCTAACTCAATCATCTTGAAAGCGTCGATCGCAGTCGGGGTAAGAAGATTGTGATCAAGTTGAAGGATTTCTTCTGTTGCCGGAACTTGGTCCTCCGTGGCCTTCTTGATCCCTTCATCCTTGTTGATCTCCACGGGTTCTTCCTGTAGGGGAACGTAGTAATTTCAAAAAAATTCCTACGCACACGCAAGATCGTGGTGATGCATAGAAACAAGAGGGGAGAGTGTTGTCTACATACCCTCGTAGACCGGAAGCGGAAGCGTTATGACAACGCGGTTGATGTAGTCGTACATCTCCACGGCCCGACCGATCAAGCACCGAAACTATGGCACCTCCGAGTTCTAGCACACGTTCAGCTCGATGACGATCCCCGGACTCCGATCCAGCAAAGTGTCGGGGAAGAGTTCCGTCAGCATGATGGCGTGGTGACGATCTTGATGTTCTACCGTCGTAGGGCTTCGCCTAAGCACCGCTACAATATTATCGAGGAGTATGGTGGAAGGGGGCACCGCACAAGGCTAAGAAAATGATCACGAGGATCAACTTGTGTGTCTAAAGGTGCCCCCCTACCCCCGTATATAAAGGAGCAAGGGGGGAGCCGGCCGGCCCTTGGGCGCGCCGAGGAGGAGTCCTCCTCCTAGTAGGAGTAGGACTCCCCTCTTTCCTACTCCTACTAGGAGGGGGAAAGGAAGGGGGAGAGGGAGAAGGAAAGGGGGGCGCCGCCCCCCCTCTCCTAGTCCAATTCGGACCAGAGGGGGAGGGGCCGCGCGGCCCACCCTGGCCGCCTCCCTCTCTCTCTCCACTAGGGCCCATAAGGCCCATTACTTCTCCCGGGGGGGTTCCGGTAACCCTCCGGCACTCCGGTTTTCTCCGAAATCACCTGGAACACTTCCGGTGTCCGAATATAGCGGTCCAATATATCAATCTTTATGTATCGACTATCTCGAGACTCCTCGTCATGTCCGTGATCACATCCGGGACTCCGAACAAACTTCGGTACATCAAAATATATAAACTCATAATGAAACTGTCATCGTAACGTTAAGCGTGCGGACCCTGCGGGTTCGAGAACAATGTAGACATGACCGAGACATGTCTCCGGTCAATAACCAATAGCGGAACCTGGATGCTCATATTGGCTCCCACACATTCTTCGAAGATCTTTATCGGTCAGACCGCATAACAACATACTTTGTTCCCTTTGTCATCGGTATGTTACTTGCCCGAGATTCGATCGTCGGTATCTCAATACCTAGTTCAATTTCGTTACCGGCAAGTCTCTTTACTCGTTTCATAATACATCATCTCGCAACTAACCCATTAGTTGCAATGCTTGCAAGGCTTATGTGATGTGCATTACTGAGAGGGCCTAGAGATACCTCTCCGACAATCGGAGTGACAAATCCTGATCTCGAAATACGCCAACCCAACATGTACCTTTGGAGACACCTGTAGAGCTCATTTATAATCACCCAGTTACGTTGTGATGTTTGGTAGCACACAAAGTGTTCCTCCGGCAAACGGGAGTTGCATAATCTCATAGTCATAGGAACATGTATAAGTCATGAAGAAAGAAATAGCAACATACTAAACGATCGGGTGCTAAGCTAATGGAATGGGTCATGTCAATCACATTATTCTCCTAATGATCTGATCCCTTTAATCAAATGACAACACATGTCTATGGTTAGGAAACATAACCATCTTTGATTAACGAGGTAGTCAAGTAGAGGCATACTAGTGACACTCTGTTTGTCTATGTATTCACACATGTATTATGTTTCCGGTTAATACAATTCTAGCATGAATAATAAACATTTATCATGAAATAAGGAAATAAATAATAACTTTATTATTGCCTCTAGGGCATATTTCCTTCAGTCTCCCACTTGCACTAGAGTCAATAATCTAGTTCACATTGCCATGTGATTTAACATCAATGGTTCACATCACCATGTGATTAACACCCATAGTTCACATCGACATGTGACCAACACCCAAAGGCTTTACTAGAGTCAATAATCTAGTTCACATCGCTATGTGATTAACACCCAAAGAGTACTGAGGTGTGATCATGTTTTGCTTGTGAGAGAAGTTTAGTCAACGGGTCTGCCACATTCAGATCTGTAAGTATTTTGCAAATTTCTATGTCAACAATGCTCTGCATGGAGCTACTCTAGCTAATTGCTCCCACTTTCAATATGTATCCAGATTGAGACTTAGAGTCATCTGGATCAGTGTCAAAACTTGTATCGACGTAACCCTTTACGACGAACCTTTTTGTCACCTCCATAATCGAGAAACATATCCTTATTCCACTAAGGATAATTTTGACTAATGTCCAGTGATCAACTCCTAGATCACTATTGTACTCCCTTGCCAAACTCAGGGCAGGGTATACAATAGGTCTGGTACATAGCATGGCATACTTTATAGAACCTATGGCTGAGGCATAGGGAATGACTTTCATTCTCTCTCTATCTTCTGTCGTGGTCGGGTTTTGAGTCTTACTCAACTTCACACCTTGTAACACAGGCAAGAACTCTTTCTTTGACTGTTCCATTTTGAACTTACTTCAAAATCTTGTCAAGGTATGTACTCATTGAAAAAACTTATCAAGCGTCTTGATCTATCTCTATAGATCATGATGCTCAATATGTAAGCAGCTTCACCGAGGTCTTTCATTGAAAAAACTCCTTTCAAACACTCCTTTGTGCTTTGCAGAATAATTCTACATTATTTCCGATCAATAATATGCCATACATATACTTATCAGAAATGCTGTAGTGCTCCCACTCACTTTCTTGTTAATACAGGCTTCACCGCAAGTCTGTATAAAACTATATGCTTTGATCAACTCATCAAAGCGTATATTCCAACTCCGAGATGCTTGCACCAGTCCATAGATGAATCGCTGGAGCTTGCACATTTTGTTAACACCTTTAGGATTGACAAAACCTTCTGGTTGCATCATATACAACTCTTCTTTAAGAAATCCATTAAGGATTGCAGTTTTGTTATCCATTTGCCAGATTTCATAAAATGCGGCAATTGCTAACATGATTCGGACAGACTTTAAGCATCGATACAAGTGAGAAAATCTCATCGTAGTCAACACCTTGAACTTTGTCAAAAACCCTTTTTGACAAGTCTAGCTTTGTAGATAGTAACACTACTATCAACGTCCGTCTTCCTCTTGAAGATCCATTTATTTGTTATGGCTTGCTGATCATCGGGCAAGTCAACCAAAGTCCATACTTTGTTCTCATACATGGATCCCATCTCAGATTTTATGGCCTCAAGCCATTTCGCGGAATCTGGGCTCATCATCGCTTCCTCATAGTTCATAGGCTCATCATGGTCAAGTAACATGACCTCCAGAACAGGATTACCGTACCACTCTGGTGCAGATCTCACTCTGGTTTACCTACAAGGTTCGGTAGTAACTTGATCTGAAGTTTACATGATCATCATCATTAGCTTCCTCACTAATTGGTGTAGTAGTCACAGGAACAGATTTCTGTGATGAACTACTTTCCAATAAGGGAGCAGGTAAAGTTACCTCATCAAGTTCTACTTTCCTCCCACTCACTTCTTTCGAGAGAAACTCCTTCTCTAGAAAGGATCCATTCTCAGCAAGGAATATCTTGCCTTCGGATCTGTGACAGAAGGTGTACCCAACATTCTCCTTTGGGTATCCTATGAAGACATATTTCTCCGATCTGGGTTTGAGCTTATCGGGACGAAACTTTTTCATATAAGCATCACAACCCCAAACTTTAAGAAACGACAACTTTGGTTTCTTGCCAAACCACAGTTCAGATTGTGTCGTCTCAACGGACTTACATGGTGCCCCTTTTTAACGTGAATGCAGCTGTCTTTAATGCATAACCCCAAAAACTATAGTGGTACATCAGTAAGAAACATCATAGATTGCACTATATCCAATAAAGTACGGTTATGACGTTCTGACACACCATTATGCTGTGGTGTTCGAGGTGGCGTGAGTAGTGAAACTATTTCACATTGTTTTAACTGAAGACCAAACTCATAACTCAAATACTCTTCTCCATGATCAGATCGTAGAAACTTTATTTTCTTGTTACAATGATTTTCCACTTCACTCTGAAATTATATGAACTTTTCAAATGTTTCAGACTTCTTATTTCATTAAGTAGATATACCCATATCTGCTCAAATCATCTGTGAAGGTCAGAAAATAATGATACCTGCTGCAAGCCTTAATATTCATTGGACCACATACATTAGTATGTATGATTTCCAACAAATCTGTTGCTTTCTCCATTGTTCTGGAGAACGGTGTTTTAGTCATCTTGCCCAAGAGACATGGTTCGCAAGCATCAAGTGATTCATAATCAAGTGATTCCAAAATCTCATCAGCAAGGAGTTTCTTCATGCGCTTTACACCAATATGACTTAAAACGGCAGTGCCACAAATAAGTTGCACTATCATTATTAACTTTGCATCTTTTGGCTTCAATATTATGAATATGTGTATCACTACGATCGAGATCCAACAAACCATTTTCGTTGGTGTGTATGACCATAGAAGGTTTTATTCATGTAAACAGAACAACAATTGTTCTCTAACTTAAATGAATAACCGTATTGCAATAAACATGATCAAATCATATACATGCTCAATGAAAACACCAAATAACACTTATTTAGTTTCAACACTAATCCCGAAAGTATAGGGAGTGTGCGATGATGATCATATCAATCTTGGAACCACTTCCAACACACATCATCACTTCACCCTTAACTAGTCTCTGTTTATTCTGCAACTCCCGTTTCGAGTTACTAATCAGCAACTGAACTAGTATCAAATACTGAGGGGTCACTATAAACACTAGTAAAGTACACATCAATAACATGTATATCAAATATACTTATGTTCACTTTGCCATCCTTCTTATCCGCCAATCACTTGGGGTAGTTCCGCTTCCAGTGACCAGTCCCTTTGCAGTAGACGCACTTAGTCTCAGGCTTAGGACCAGACTTGGGATTCTTCACTTGAGCAGCAACTTGCTTGCTGTTCTTCTTGAAGTTCCCTTTTTCCCCTTTGCCCTTTTCTTGAAACTAGTGGTCTTGTCTACCATCAACACTTGATGTTTTTATCGATTTCTACCTTCATCAATTTCAGCATTACGAAGAGCTTGGGAATTGTTTCCGTTATCCCTTGCATATTATAGTTCATCATGAAGTTCTACTAACTTGGTGATGGTGACTAGAGAATTCTGTCAATCACTATCTTATCTGGAAGATTAACTCCCACTTGATTCAAGTGATTGTAGTACCCAGACAATCTGAGCACATGCTCACTGCTTGAGCGATTCTCCTCCATCTTTTAGCTATAGAACTTGTTAGAGACTTCATATCTCTCAACTCGGGTATTTTCTTGAAATATTAACTTCAACTCCTGGAACATTTCATATGGTCCATGACGTTCAAAACGTCTTTGAAGTCCCGATTCTAAGTCGTTAAGTATGGTGCACTAAACTATCAAGTAGTCACCATATTGAGCTAGCCAAACATTCATAACGTCTGCATCTGCTCCTGCAATAGGTCTGTCACCTAGTGGTGCATCAAGGACATAATTCTTCTGTGCAGCAATGAGGATAAACCTCAGATCACGGATCCAATCCGCATCATTGCTACTAACATCTTTCAACACAATTTTCTCTAGGAACATATCAAAATAAACATATGAAAACAACAATGCGAGCTATTGATCTACAACATAATTTGCAAAATACTACCAGGACTAAGTTCATAATAAATTTAAGTTCAATTAATCATATTACTTAAGAACTCCCACTTAGATAGACATCCCTCTAATCATCTAAGTGATCACGTGATCCAAATCAACTAAACCATGTCCGATCATCACGTGAGATGGAGTAGTTTTCAATAGTGAACATCACTATGTTGATCATATCTACTATATGATTCACGCTCAACCTTTCGGTCTCGAGTGTTCCGAGGCCATATTTGTATATGCTAGGCTCGTCAAGTTTAACCTGAGTATTCCACGTGTGCAACTGTTTTGCACCCGTTGTATTTGAACATAGAGCCTATCACACCCGATCATCACGTGGTGTCTCAGCACGAAGAACTTTCGCAACGGTGCATACTCAGGGAGAACACTTATACCTTGAAATTTAGTAAGGGATCATCTTATAAAGCTACCGCTGAACTAAGCAAAATAAGATGTATAAAAGATAAACATCACATGCAATCAAAATATGTGACATGATATGGCCATCATCATCTTGTGCCTTTGATCTCCATCTCCAAAGTACTGTCATGATCTCTATCGTCACCGGCATGACACCATGATCTCCATAATCTTGATCTATATCAATGTGTCGTTACATGGTCGTCTCACCAACAATTGCTCTTGCAACTATTGCTATCGCATAGCGATAAAGTAAAGCAATTATTTGGCGCTTGCATCTTATGCAATAGAGAGACAACCATAAGGCTTTTGCCAGTTGCCGATAACTTCAACAAAACATGATCATCTCATACAATAACTTATATCTCATCACGTCTTGACCATATCACATCATAACATGCCCTACAAAAACAAGTTAGACGTCCTCTACTTTGTTGTTGCAAGTTTTACGTGGCTGCTACGGGCTTAGCAAGAACCGTTCTTACCTACGCATCAAAAACCACAATGATAGTTTGTCAAGTTGGTGCTGTTTTAACCTTCGCAAGGACCGGGCGTAGTCACACTCGGTTCAACTAAAGTTGGAGAAACTGACACCCGCCAGCCACCTGTGTGCAAAGCACGTCGGTAGAACCAGTCTCGCGTAAGCGTACGCGTAATGTCGGTCTAGGCCGCTTCATCCAACAATACCGCCGAACCAAAGTATGACATGCTGGTAAGCAGTATGACTTATATCGCCCACAACTCACTTGTGTTCTACTCGTGCACAACATCAACGCATAAAACCTAGGCTCGGATGCCACTGTTGGGTGGGGAACGTAGTAATTTCAAAAAATTCCTACGCACACGCAAGATCATGGTGATGCATAGCAACAAGAGGGGAGAGTGTTGTCTACGTACCCTCGTAGACCGAAGCGGAAGCGTTAGACAACGCGGTTGATGTAGTCGTACGTCTTCACGGCCCGACCGATCAAGCACCGAAACTATGGCACCTCCGAGTTTTAGCACACGTTCAGCTCGATGACGATCCCCGGACTCCGATCCAGCAAAGTGTCGGGGAAGAGTTCCGTCAGCACGACGGCGTGGTGACGATCTTGATGTTCTACCGTCGCAGGGCTTCGCCTAAGCACCGCTACAATATTATCGAGGAGTATGGTGGAAGGGGGCACCGCACACGGCTAAGAAAACGATCACGAGGATCAACTTGTGTGTCTAGAGGTGCCCCCTGCCCCCGTATATAAAGGAGCAGGGGGAGGCCGGCCGGCCCTTGGGCGCGCCAAGGAGGAGGAGTCCTCCTCCTAGTAGGAGTAGGACTCCCCTCTTTCCTACTCCTACTAGGAGGGGGAAAGGAAGGGGGAGAGGGAGAAGGAAAGGGGGGCGCCCGCCCCCCCCCCTCTCCTAGTCCAATTTGGACCAGAGGGGGAGGGGGCGTGCGGCCCACCCTGGCCGCCTCTCTCTCTCTCTCCACTAGGGCCCATAAGGCCCATTACTTCTCCCGGGGGGGTTCCGGTAACCCTCCGGCACTCCGGTTTTCTCCGAAATCACCTGGAACACTTCCGGTGTCCGAATATAGCGGTCCAATATATCAATCTTTATGTATCGACTATCTCGAGACTCCTCGTCATGTCCGTGATCACATCCGGGACTCCGAACAAACTTCGGTACATCAAAATATATAAACTCATAATGAAACTGTCATCGTAACGTTAAGCGTGCGGACCCTGCGGGTTCGAGAACAATGTAGACATGACCGAGACATGTCTCCGGTCAATAACCAATAGCGGAACCTGGATGCTCATATTGGCTCCCACATATTCTTCGAAGATCTTTATCGGTCAGACCGCATAACAACATACTTTGTTCCCTTTGTCATCGGTATGTTACTTGCCCGAGATTCGATTGTCGGTATCTCAATACCTAGTTCAATCTCGTTACCGGCAAGTCTCTTTACTCGTTTCGTAATACATCATCTCGCAACTAACTCATTAGTTGCAATGCTTGCAAGGCTTATGTGATGTGCATTACCGAGAGGGGCCAGAGATACCTCTCCGACAATCGGAGTGATAAATCCTAATCTCGAAATACGCCAACCCAACATGTACCTTTGGAGACACCTGTAGAGCTCCTTTATAATCACCCAGTTACGTTGTGACGTTTGGTAGCACACAAAGTGTTCCTCCGGCAAACGGGAGTTGCATAATCTCATAGTTATAGGAACATGTATAAGTCATGAAGAAAGCAATAGCAACATACTAAACGATCGGGTGCTAAGCTAATGGAATGGGTCATGTCAATCACATTATTCTCCTAATGATGTGATCCCGTTAATCAAATGACAACACATGTCTATGGTTAGGAAACATAACCATCTTTGATTAACGAGCTAGTCAAGTAGAGGCATACTAGTGACACTCTGTTTGTCTATGTATTCACACATGTATTATGTTTCCGGTTAATACAATTCTAGCATGAATAATAAACATTTATCATGAAATAAGGAAATAAATAATAACTTTCTTATTGCCTCTAGGGCATATTTCCTTCACTTCCCTCTTCAGCTCTATCTTCATTAACCAAGCGTCGTTGTCACCATTGTTCGAGGAGGGGGGACGACATGATGCCTGGCCTTGACAACCCTGACAGAAAACAGCTCGAAATAAGAACAGAGGACAATTGCGTGATACAGGAGTCAAACCCTTCGGGAGATTATATAATGAATTTTTACCGACCAAAATACGTAACGTGCAAGAAAACGAAGTCCGGAGAGCGCACGAGGTGCCCACAAGGCAGGGGGCGCGCCCAGGGGGGTAGGGCGCGCCCTCCACCCTCGTGGAGTCCTCGTGTCCTTCCCGGACTGCTTCTTATTTTTCTATTTTTCTAAATATTCCAAAGTGGAGAAAATTTCCATTAGAACTGTTTTGGAGTCGGTTTACTTACCGTACCACATACCTATTCCTTTTCGGAGTCTGAAACATTCCGGAAAGTGTCCCTTATGTATTCCTCCGAGGTTACGGTTTCAATAACGTTGGTTTCAACATTTATAGGATTACCTGAGATATAATGTTTGATTATTTGACCATTCACCACCTTCGGATTTGTGCCTTTGAAGTTGTTGATTTTTATGGCACCAGAACGATAGACCTCCTCGATAACGTAAGGACCTTCCCATTTAGAGAGAAGTTTTCCTTCAAAAAATCTTAAGCGAGAGTTGTATAACAATACATAATCACCTACATTAAACTCACGCTTTTGTATCCTTTTGTCGTGCCATCTTTTAACTTTTTCTTTAAACAACTTGTCATTCTCATAGGCTTGGGTTCTCCATTCATCAAGTGAGCTAATGTCAAATAACCTTTTCTCACCGGCAAGTTTGAAATCATAATTGAGCTCTTTAATAGCCCAATAAGCCTTATGTTCTAGTTTGAGAGGTAAGTGACATGCTTTTCCATAAACCATTTTATACGGAGACATACCCATAGGATTTTTATATGCAGTTCTATAGGCCCATAATGCATCATCAAGTTTCTTGGACCAATTCTTTATAGATCTATTAACAGTCTTTTGCAAAATTAATTTGAGTTCTCTATTACTCAATTCTACTTGACCACTAGACTGTGGGTGATAAGGAGATGCAATTCTACAATTAACATCATACTTAGAAAGCATTTTACGGAAAGCACCATGAATAAAATGTGAACCACCATCAGTCATTAAATATCTAGGGACCTCGAACCTCGGAAAAATAACTTCTTTAAGCATCTTAATAGAGGTGTTATGATCAGCACTATTAGTTGGAATAGCTTCTACCCACTTAGTAACGTAATCAACAGCAACTAAAATATGTGTATACCCATTAGAGGCAGGAAAAGGTCCCAAATAATCAAAGCCCCAAACATCAAATGGTTCAATAACAAGTGAATAATTCATAGGCATTTCTTGACGTCTACTAATATTACCAATTCTTTGACATTCATCAGAAGATAAGACAAACTTACGGGCATCCTTGAAGAGAGTAGGCCAATAAAAACCGGATTGCAATACCTTATGTGCAGTTCTATCTCCAGTGTGGTGTCCTCCATAAGCTTCGGAGTGATACTTGCGTAGGATTTTGTTCCTGTTCATGCTCAGGTACAAAACGTCTAATAACACCATCTACTCCTTCTTTATAGAGATGTGGGTCATCCCAAAAGTAATGTCTTAAATCATAGAAAAACTTTTTCTTTTGCTGGTATGTGAAACTAGGTGGTATAAATTTAGCAACAATGTAATTAGCATAATCATCATACCATGGAGCAGTATGAGAAGCGTTTATGCCATTTAATTGTTCATCAGGAAAGCTATCATCAATAGGTAGTGGGTCGTCAAGAACATTTTCTAACGTACACAAGTTATCTACAACGGGGTTCTCAGCTCCCTTTCTATCAATTATATGCAAATCAAATTCTTGTAGCAAGAGAACCCATCTAATAAGTCTAGGTTTAGCATCTTTCTTTTCCATAAGATATTTAATAGAAGCATGATCCGTGTGAATAGTTACTTTAGAATCAACAATATAAGGTCTGAACTTATCACAAGCAAATACAACTGCTAAGAATTGTTTTTCAGTAGTAGCATAATTTCTCTGGGCATTGTCTAGAGTTTTACTAGCATATTGAATAACATTTAATTTCTTATCAACTCTTTGCCCTAGAACAGCACCTACAGCATAATCACTAGCATCACACATAATTTCAAAGGGTAAATTCCAATCAGGTGGCTAAACAATAGGTGCAGAGATCAATGCTTTCGTAAGTATTTCAAATGCTTCTACACAATCATCATCAAAGACAAATGGTATATCTTTTTGTAATAAATTAGTCAGAGGCCGAGAAATTTTTTAGAAGTCCTTAATGAACCTCCTATAAAAGTCGGCATGACCAAGGAAACTTCTTATACCTTTGATGTCCTTGGGAAACGACATCTTTTCAATAGCATCAACTTTAGCTTTATCAACTTCAATGCCCCTTTTAGAAATTTTGTGCCCCAAGACAATACCTTCATTAACCATAAAGTGGCGCTTCTCCCAATTCAAGACAAGGTTAGTTTCTTCACATCTCTGCAAAACTCGATCAAGGTTGCTTAAGCAATCATCAAAAGAGGATCCATAAATGGAGAAATCATCCATGAAAACCTCACAAATCTTTTCACAAAAGTCAGAGAATATAGCCATCATGCATATTTGAAAGGTAGCAGGTGCATTACATAAACCAAAAGGCATACGTCTATAAGCAAAAGTACCGAAAGGGAAAGTAAAAGTGGTCTCTGATTGATCATCAGCTGACATAGGTATTTGAGAGAAACCAGAATAACCATCTAGAAAGCAAAAATGTGTGTGTTTGGATAATCTTTCTAGCATTTGATCAATGAAAGGTAAGGGGTAATGGTCTTTTTAGTAGCCTTATTTAATTTGCGTAAATCAATTACCATCCTATAACCTGTAATAATTCTTTGCGGAATCAATTCATATTTATCATTAGGAATGGCAGTAATACCTCCCTTCTTAGGAACACAATGGACAGGACTTACCCACTAACTATCAGCAACAGGATAAATTATACCTGCCTCAAGGAGCTTTAGTATTTCTTTTCTTACCACTTCTTTCATCTTAGGATTCAGCCGTCCTTGGTGATCAATAACTAGTTTGGCATCTTTCTCCAAATTTATTTTGTGTTGACATAGAGTGGGACTAATGCCCTTAAGATCATCAAGAGTATATCCAATAGCAGCACAGTGCTTCATCAGAGTTTTCAATAATTCTTATTCCTCCTTCGCTGAAAGGTTAGCACTAATATTAACAAGATATATCTTCTTTTCATCAAGATAAGCATATTTAAAGTATCAGGCAATGGTTTAAGCTAAAACACGGGATCACCCTTGGGTGGAGGAGGATCCCCTAAGATTTCAACAGGCAAGTTCTGTTTCAGAATAGGTCCCTGTTTAAAGAACACTTTATCTATTTCCCTTCTTTCATTCATAAACATATCATTCTCATGGTCTAGCAAATATTGTTCTAAAGGATCACTAGGAGGTACGGCACTAGAAGCAAGACCAATAATTTCATCTTTACTAGGCAGTTCCTCTTCATGGTGTTGTCTATGAAATTTAGAGAAGTTGAACTTATGAGACATATCACCTAAACCAATAGTAACAACATCCTTTTCGCAGTCTATCTTAGCATTAATAGTGTTTAAGAAGGGTCTACCAAATATAATAGGACAAAAGCTATCTTGTGGGGAACCAAGAACAAGAAAATCATAAGGATATTTAGTTTTCCCACACAAGACTTCAACATCTCTAAAAATCCCAATTGGTGAAATAGTATCTCTATTGGCAAGTTTAATTGTGACATCAATATCTTCTAACTCAGCAGGTGCAATATCACGCATAAATTCTTTGTATAAGTCAATAGGTATTGCACTAGCACTGGAACCCATATCACACAAGCCATGATAACAATGATCTCCTATTTTAACAGAAATAACAGGCATGCCTACCACAGGTCTATGTTTATCTTTAGCACAAGGTTTAGCAATTCAAGCAGTTTCATCACAGAAATAAATAACATGCCCATCAATGTTATCAGCCAAGAGATCCTTAACAATAGCAATATTAGGTTCAACTTTAACTTGTTGAGGAGGTGTATAGGTTCTAATATTGCTTTTATGAACCATAGTTGAAGCTTTAGCATGATCTTTTATCCTAACAGGAAAAGGTGGTTTCTCAACATAAGCAGTACGAATAATAGGATCATTATAAGTGCTAGTCTTTTCTTCAACTTTAATAGGTGCAGCTACTTTTACTTCTATGGGAGGATGATATTTAAACCACTTCTCCTTAGGGAGATCAACATGAGTAGCAAAAGATTCACAGAAAGAAGCTACTATCTCAGAGTCAAGTCCATATTTAGTGCTAAATTTACGGAAAACATCAATATCCATAAAAGATTTCACACAATCAAACTTAGGTGTCATACCTGACTCCTTACCTTCATCGAGATCCCAATCTTTAGAGTTGCGTTTAATTCTTTCCAATAAATCCCATTTGAATTCAATAGTCTTCATCATAAAAGAGCCAGCACAAGAAGTATCGAGCATGGTGCGATTGTTGTCAGAAAGCCAAGCATAAAAATTTTGAATAATCATTTCTCTTGAGAGATCATGATTGGGGCATGAATATAACATTGATTTAAGCCTCCCCCAAGCTTGAGCGATGCTTTCTCCTTCGCGAGGCCAAAAATTATATCTATAATTGCGATCACGATGAACAAGATGCATAGGATAAAACTTCTGATGAAATTCCAATTTCAATCATTTGTAGTTCCATGATCCAATATCATCACATAGCCTATACCATGTCAATGCATATCCCTTCAAAGATAAAGGGAAGACCTTCTTCTTGATAACATCATCAGGCATACCTGCAAGCTTAAATAATCCACAAACTTCATCCACATATATTAGGTGCTCATCAGGATGTAATGTTCCATCTCCTGCAAAAGGATTAGCTAGCAGTTTTTCTATCATACCCGAAGGAATTTCAAAGTAGATATTTTCATTTTCAGTAGGTTGAGGAGCAACTCTTTGCTCTACTGGTCGAGGTGAAGATACCCCGAACAAGCCCCTCAGAGGATTACTTTCCATAGTAACAAGTGAAAGTAAATTTCAGCACACTATATAAATTTTTCCTTACCAAAGGCGCTTCACTCCCCGGCAATGGCGCCAGAAAAGAGTCTTGATGACCCACAAGTATAGGGGGTCTATTGTAGTCCTTTCGATAAGTAAGAGTGTCGAACCCAACGAGGAGCAGAAGGAAATGATAAGCGGTTTTCAGCAAGGTATTCTCTGCAAGCACTGAAATTATAGGTAATAGATAGTTTTGTGATAAGATAATTTGTAACGAGAAACAAGTAACAAAAGTAAATAAAGTGCATCAAGGTGGCCCAATCCTTTTTGTAGCAAAGGACAAGCTTGGACAAACTCTTATATGAAGGAAAGCGCTCCCGAGGACACATGGGAATTATCGTCAAGCTAGTTTTCATCACGTTCATATGATTCGCATTCGGTACTTTGATAATTTGATATGTGGATGGACCGGTGCTTGGGCGTTGTCCTTACTTGAACAAGCATCCCACTTATGATTAACTCCTATTGCAAGCATCCGCAACTACAAAAGAAGTATTAAGGTAAACCTAACTGACGGTGTCCTGGACTAGGGGGTACTCACCACGTCATCTCCCGATCTATTAGATTGGGCCGAGGACCCCCATGGTCGTATACTCATGGGCCAGTTCGGACAGCTGCCGCATACAAGGAATATTCCACAAGACTTGGCGATCAAGACAAGGACTCCTCCCCACCGGCGTATTCGGCTAGGACTCTTGTTATCCTAGGCCTCTGGCGCATTATATAAACTGAGGCCAGGCTAGTCGATAGATCATATACATACAATCATACCATAGGCTAGCTTCTAGGGTTTAGCCTCATTGATCTCGTGGTAGATCTACTCTTGTACTACCCATATCATCAATATTAATCAAGCAGGACGTAGGGTTTTACCTCCATCAAGAGGGCCCGAACCTGGGTAAAACATCGTGTTCCCTGCCTCCTGTTACCATCCGGCCTAGACGCATAGTTCGGGACCCCCTACCCGAGATCCGCCGGTTTTGACACTGACACTAACCATAGCATGAAACGTATGGATCCAAATCAGCCCCTTACGAAGCAACACATAAACTAGGGTTTAAGCTTGTCACTCTAGCAACCCATCATCTACTTATTACTTCCCAATGCCTTCCTCTAGGCCCAAATCACGGTGAAGTGTCATGTAGTCGACGTTCACATAACACCACTAGAGGAGAGACAACATACATCTCATCAAAATATCGAACGAATACCAAATTCACATGACTACTAATAGCAAGACTTCTCCCATGTCCTCAGGAACAAACGTAACTACTCACAAAGCATATTCATGTTCATAATCAGAGGGATATTAATATGCATATAGGATCTGAACATATGATCTTCCACCAAGTAAACCAACTAGCATCAACTACGAGGAGTAATCAACACTACTAGCAACCTACAGGTACCAATCCCAGACTTAGAGACAAGAATTGGATACAAGAGATGAACTAGGGTTTGAGAGGAGATGGTGCTGGTGAAGATGTTGATGGAGATTGGCCCCCTCCCGATGACAGGAGCGTTGGTGATGACGATGGTGATGATTTCCCCCTCCCAGAGGGAAGTGTCCCAGGCAGAACAGCTCCGCCGGAGCCCTAGATTGGTTCTGCCAAGGTTTTGCCTCGTGGCGGCGGAGTCTCATCCCGAAAGCTTGCTTATGATTTTTTTTCCTCAACAAAAGACTCCATATAGCAGAAGATGGGCATCGGAGGGCCACCAGGGGCCCACGAGGCAGGGGGGCGCGCCCCCCATCCTCGTGGCCAGGGTGTGGGCCCCCTCTGGAACTTCTTGCGCTCAGTATTTTTTATATATTCTGAAAATAGCTTCCGTGAAGTTTCAGGACTTTTGGAGCTGTACAGAATAGGTCTCTAATATTTGCTCCTTTTCCATCCCAGAATCCCAGCTGCCGGCATTCTCCCTCTTTATGTAAACCTTGTAAAATAAGAGAGAATAGGCATAAGTATTGTGACATAATGTGTAATAACAGCCCATAGTGCAATAAATATCGATATAAAAGCATGATGCAAAATGGGCGTATCAACGCACTGCAAAATAACCCATTGTCTTCCATCTCTTCCTCATTCATAGAAACCACCATTGCCCCTTCCATGTCCACTTCAGAAAAACCACAAACTTCTCTCTCTCAAGCTCAGAGTCGCCGGAGGAGGGCGATGGCGGAGGAACCGTGCGCCAAGCGTCATCATGGCGAGACGTCGGACAAGACCAGCAACCTTGTCGACTTGTCGACGTTCACGTCCCCGGAGAGAAGCGCGAGTACACGAGAACCCTTGCAGGGGTTGAGCTCCATGGCAAGGAGACGCTGGAGATCGTCTGCACCAGCGAACCAGACAAGGTCGACGAGATGATCTCCAGGCTCTGGAGGAAGGCTGGCGGCAAGATTCGTAAGATCATCGGCATTGGTGTGCACTACACCAGCGAAGATGAACCTCCCCAGATGGCAGCAGTCCTGCAGTTGTGCGTCGATGAGCTCTGCTTGGTGTACCACATCGCAGTGACCACAAAATGGTGACCCACCCTACTCATTTGCCATATTTGGTTCATCTATTTTATTAGTACTGTATCCTGAAAATTTCATCAGACTTGTTTCCCAACTAGATGTACTAGCGTGGTTTCTGAAAAGTGGATGCACTATTGCATTTTCTCAAGTAGACACACTATAAATGTATTTTTGAACCTGATGCACTGGATTACTATTTGGAAAATCTTGCGGAAGATTAATTTCTGAAGTTGATCGACTAGTGTAGTTTCTAAACTTGATCCAATAGCGTAGTTTATGTACTCGATGTATTAAAAAGATGTTTCTGAACTTGATGTAGTGAAGTATTTTCTGAATTTGATCTAATGTTATTTTCATAAGCAAAAAAACTTAAGGACTTGGTGAAGCACTGGTTATGTGTTATCCTATTCAACAAAAGTAAACTAAATTAGTACTAAAGCATCACATACAACATTGACTGAAACTATATATAATCCAAAAAGAAAAATAACATGATGTACTTAAATTTAATTTCAGAATTTTGTTTACTAGTTTCTGAAGTACATTCATTATGCTATATAAGCATCTACTTCATGGATTCATCGCTTGTAAAACAAAACAGAAATGAATAATTCAAACATCAAAGTAATTCTAAATTTCAAAATGTCTCTCCCCTTGCAGGCCCAAGCACCTGAACGAGATGCTGCAGCATCAGAGGTTGTTCACATTTGCCGGTTTCAGCATTGAAAGCGACAAAGAAAAGCTGAAGATGTCTGGGTTGGAGATCAACCCCAACAAGTTCATCGACATTCAGCGCCTCTGGAGAGTTCCATACACCGGAAAAGAGTACGACTCCTTGACTGATGTTGTAGCCAGCGTCATCCATCCATTCTACAAAGGCATGAAGAAGAAGAACATCAACACGCAGGAAGACCACAAACTATGGGGGACCAGCCCACTGCCAGACAAGCTCATTGAGTACGCGGGACTAGATGCGTATGCCGCGTACAAGTCATGGAACACGATCGACTACATCACAGACGGTTGGGAAATTGCAAAAGAGCGGGAGGCTGAGAACTTCTACGACCACCCCTTTCACCCCTTTTAGGGATGAAGATACATCAGAGCCTGACTTCGTTTTCCTTCCGCTTGTGCTTGCCTTTTATATTGTTGTTTCAAATTAGTAGTTTGCTCTAGTTGAGTTGAACCAGTATGATTATGTCGTGCTTGTCATGGTTGAACAAGTTTATTTATGTCATCAAGTACAATGTTTTGCTTATCTCATTATATAAGTTTGGTAGCTTCGTATGTTGTTAATCCATCATTTCAAATTCAAAGTAGCTCCTGAATGGAACTTTGTGGCTGCTCTAAAGTACTAGTTATGATGAGGACATCAATACCATTGTTACACCCACAGCCCCTGCTGTTATACATAATGGACCAATTACTAGAGCTTGCGCACGCCAATTGAATTATCAGGTACTTTCGTTTCTTGGTAACGATTCTAATGTTCATGAGAATATGATGCTGCCTAAATTGGATACATTTGTTTTGCTTACAAATGAAGGGCCTAGCTTGGACAAGAAAGATGAACCTTGGAGCAAGTTCAAGCATGGAGATGATGGCATGCGCAAGGGGAACAAGAACGGAGTTACAAGTGATGATTCCAGGACTCTGAAGCCACCATAATGAGTGCATGAAGCCTTGGACGAAATATACAAGATGCCACTTCATAAATTTTGTCCAGAGGCTATTCTAGGTGTTGTGTCACCTTATTATTGGGCCAGGCCCATGTATTTTCGAAGTACTTAAGTATAGGCTGTTTTTAGAGTCCGTATGTGTGGGGAAACAAGAGTTAGGGTTGGTTTCGGACCTCTACACCAAGGGCCACAAAATTCCCCCTCTCTTCTCCATATATATAGCCCTTAGGGTATCGTTTAGACTTTGGGTTTTGTTTAGATTAAAAGTTCGGCATAGCTACAACTTCGCGTACTTCGTTTGTGTTCAACGACCAGACCAAGGCGTCACAGAACCCCACCTTGATCAATAAAGTTTTCATCTTATATTCGCAATATCCAGATTGCAATCTCATTTTCTTGCTTGTTCTTTGTTTGCTCGCAGGAAATAGACCCTCGTGGTCAGGTTGATCGTGCTCCGGCATGGTCAATAACCCCTCGGAAGTTGGTTTAGCGATTGCTAAGGCGCGACGTCTCGCATGTTCGTAGTCGGATCGTCAAGGTCAACTCCCACAGAAAACGATAGCCACCATCTCATCGAAACATCGGGACACCTTCGCCTCTATCAAGTTATGAAGCAACTAATCACACAACGTTGTTCCATGTGTAGTTTAGATTCAGTATTGAATAGAAAACATAACGTTGAAAACAATCAGCACAATTTGAGTTGCTTAACAACGCTTCAAAAGTTGAACCAGAAATTCTTAGTACTTCATGTAGTGTTCTCATTCATATGTAGCTGCTAGAAAATTAACAAGTACTACAAACAAAAAGTTAAGAAGCATCAACACACACTTATGTTGGTCGCTTGCAGATATAGAATGACAGTACTAGTACACTTGATCGGACAGTACATACTTACTACAATAAAAAGTACAAAGAAGCATCAATCCTTAACACCCCCCAAAAAAATGTCAGACTAAGAACATAAGTGCTACTATGAATGGACTATCAGTACAACTTAGTATACACACAAGTACCATAGTACTGAAAATGACATCAGAAGACCCTTGAGAACAATCACAAAAACAAACTCAAAAAATAAGGCAAAAAACTCAAATGAAAAAGATTAGACTTACACAAAACTCACAAGAATTAGAACAAAAAAGTATCAGTCCAAGTTACTGGTGGAGTCAAGTACTAGATTCAAACAAACAAAAAAATTGACCGCCCAAGGATAGGCGCAGGCCCTGATGATGCTAGATACTTGAACTCGAGCCCGTGGGCAAATCCCTAGTAATCCGCACAATGTAGGGCTTGCCGTCGAGGGCCCACGGGTCATCAGAGAGAGCGAGCGTCGTGTATAAGCGCTCAGGTAAGTATTCAGATGAGTTCGACCGTGATGCGGACCATCCCAAGATCATCCACATGGACGCACCTACACCTCCAACGACGCCACTTGGACCAATGACACGAGCCCGAGCCAAAGCTATCAAAGATAAGGTGAACTCACTCCTCTCCGAACTTCCACCTTCTATGCATGAGACATGGCTACTACCTAAGTCCAAGGTGTTGTGCATGATGAGGCACCAAGAGGACCCTCCCGAAGATGCGCATGAAGATATACAAGTCCCCAAATCCATGGATGAGGAGAACCAATGGAAGGAGCCAAGAGCATCTCCCAGGCCCCGCACATCCGGCCATGACCCCGGACATCCGGCCCCTGGAGCGTCGTCCACTACAGCAGCACAGCCGCCAGAAGCTATAGGCCCCTGACATGCAGCCGCGACGGCCCGGACATCCGGCCTCTCCTGAGCCCCCGGACATCCGGCCGCCAGCCCGGAAATCTGGCCCCTCCGAACTCGAGAGCAACAAATGCCACCACTCCAGCCTGGACATCCGGCCTCCCCAGCCCGGACATCCGGCGTCTCCTGAAAGCCCGGACATCTAGCCCAACCAGCCCGGACATCCGGCCTCCCCTGTCTGCGCAAGTGAAGGGCCGAGGCCCGTGTATTCCTTCTCCCCCCTAGACTATATATACTCCACCTTGCACAATTTTCTAGGGTTAGAATTGGTTTAGCTCATATTTGAGATAGAGCATTGCTCATCCACATCGGATCTACTCCATGAGAGAGACCATGGCCCCTCTACGGAGAAGATCCACGTTGGATTCAAGACCTCCTCACGGAGAAGAACATCAAGACCTCCTCACAGAGAAGACCGTTACCGTTGTATCGTCCCTAGTTGATCGTGTACCGTGTATCATTCCATGTATCCGAGGATCTAGCACATGTGTGACTTATCCATGTTGGTTTGAGTGTTCCTCTTCGTTTCCCCTTTGTGTTTCTCTTGTTTTCCCCTTTGTGTTCCTCTTGTTCTTTGCGGGATTCCGCTCCTTTCGTGAAAGATCGGGCGATTAGGGTTCCACCCTGCATCATCTAAGTATCAAGAGCCACTTTGATCATGATTTCGGAGCCTCCCCGTTGTGTTTCTAGCCTTGTTTTGCTGTTTTTTGTCCTAATTCGAAAATTCCCCACAAAAAATAGCCCCAATTTTTTTTTTGTGATTTGTTTGTGTGTTGAGATTTTGTTGGTTTGGATCCGTGGATTTGCTTTGTTTTGAGTGGATCTAGCTTCCCATCCATTTTCACCAATTTCCATCCACAAATTCCTCTGAATTTCGCCCGGATTTGACCACTCCACGCGGTGTTCATCCCGTTTCGTCCCTGGATCCAGCGCTCGGACATCCGGCCCGTCAAGCCCGGACATCCGGCCTTCCACCCGGACATCCGACCCCTGGCAGCAACATCTCCATCCACCACCCCGTTTTCTGTCCATTTTTCACCAAATTTTGTTTCCGGTGCCCACCATATACCATATATACTTCCGCATACCTCCACCACTTCCGCATAACCCAACCATTTTTGGACCGTTTTGCTCTCCGACACATTTGCTACTTCGAGGTTTGAGAATTTGAGTTGCGGTACCGTATCCTTTTGTGTTTCGGCTATCTAGGTACGGTTCGACATCGACATCACCGCCGCTCATCTTCGCCACGGACGCGTCCTACATCATCACCGCCATCCTACATCGTCATCAACAACGACCACCTCGACTACACCTTGGTATTCGTGCCATCATTTTGACACCATACTGGAAGCAAGACCGGTAACCTCATCTTGGTATTGGACAATATCAGTCTTGCCATTACATTGATAGCCATTATAGCCTTACTCCTTTGCGTATCTTACCCATCGAGACTAGCCATTGAGTATTGCCGGCAACGAGACTTGTGCACATTAGTGATCATACTTCTCATATCATCCATATATCATTGTTGCATATATTGGTATCATCTCTTGTGTCACAAAGTTGTCATCGCATACTCACTTGCTATATCGGTTCGTCAAGCATTGCATGAGAAAAGAGCTCAAACATCAAAGAGCCAAACAAGCTTTTAAGCAAAGAGGAAAGATAAGCAAATAGCTTTTAAGAAAGAACCATAGCATCATACAACATTAAGATTGTCATACTCGATCATCTTGGATCATATCATAGCAACACCTTGCATAGAGCATACTTGGGATAGAAATCGTTGTATTTTTGCTAAGTAGGTTGTGCACAAGTTCTTGTATCCGCCTATTGTGCAATCGTGCTAGTGTCTCTCTAGTGTTGTGCAACAAGAGCATTTTTGTGGATTCCACATTTTGGCTCACCCTTGGTTGCACGACCACACTTATCTTATTGCATGTGTGTTTCCGTGTACCTTATATGCTTGGTCTACTTGTTACATTGCATATTGCGAATCTTTTCCAACATTATTTAAGCTCACTTACTATTGCATCAAATTTTGTGCCACCATCCTAACCAAACTCCACCAAAAGCTTTTACTTGTGTAGGTGTGAGAAACCGACAAGAGCTAGTACCAATTGTGATATTTCCTTGTACTACATTGGAGTGATCCTCGATCCACTTTCAACTTCGGTCAAGGTACATTTGGTACTTGTTCTTCTCTTTCTACCACTCACATTTGTCTTGGAATGATGGATAGGCCAAGTACTTCTACTAACCCACTCTTCATGGAGCAAGACGACGACCTGAACTCCTTCGTCACCAAGAGTCACCTCTTTGGTGCACAACGTGCTTTGCATCAAGAGCAACAAGCTATGAGTGAACGTATCGACAACCTTGCCGCCGACTTGCGACTTTCCGAGCAACGTACAAGGGACTACTTCGACCACAAGCTCGACGATCACAAGCAAGAGAATGACGCAAGGATGGATGAGATTCGTGCTTTGTTGCTCAACCGCTCTTCTTCCACTTCAAGAAGGAGCCGTTCAAGCCGCCACTCCGACTTCACCCTCTCTGGCTCAACTACACCGACATCGAACACTCTTCGCCGAGCCACACGCAATGATCGTCAAGCAAGCCTAAATCCCCTACGTGACACCGACTCTCAAGAGCGCCGACAACGTCAAACTCATGAGGCCTTTGCGCTAGCTCAAGAACAGCAACGACAATGACAACATGAAGAGGAAGAGCGAGCGCGTCTACACCAAAATGCTCAAGATGTCGAGGCACAATGTCAAGAACAACAACTCCGTGACGCTCAAGCACTTGTGGTGCAACAAGCTCTACGCGATTCACGTCGAGCCGTAGCTGACCGAGGTTGACAAGCCCATGAACAAGAGGAAGCACTTCGCGAAGAAATTCAAGAACGAAGATTTCAAGCTCGCGTGCATCGTCAAGTTCCTCCTCTAGCTTGACAAGCTCCTCTATAAGCATGTCAAGAACAACAAGCTCCTCAAGATCATGAAGACAATGGAGATCCTCCACGACAAGAGCAACAAGAGGTTGACAACCCTCCGCGCCAAGAGCACCACGAGTTGAACAATCATCAACAACATGGGCGTCATCATCCCCGACCCCAACACAATGAAGAGAAACGCTATGGCAAGCTCAAGTACACCATGCCCAAGTTCAACGGAAGCAACGATCCCGAAGAGTACCTTTCATGGGCATTGAAAGTTGACAAGATCTTCCGTTTGCACAATTATGAAGAAGAGAAGAAGATCATGATGGCATCCCTTGAGTTCCAAGACTATGTGCTCATTTGGTGGGAACAAATCATAGAGCACCGAGAGGCAAGAGGTGAACCACCCATCACTACTTGGGCGCAAATGAAGGATGTCATGAGAGCACGCTTCGTACCTACCTACTACAACCGCGACCTCTTCAAGAAACTCCAACAACTCAAGCAAGGGACCAAGAGCGTTGAAGAGTACTACAAGGAGATGGAGATTGCAATGATATGAGCCAATGTCACGAAAGATGATGAGCAAACAATGGCACATTTCTTGAATGGACTCAATCATCCCATCAAGAAGATCGCCGACTTCCAACCATACTCAAATCTCATCGAGCTAGTACACCAAGCTACCAAAGTGGAACACCAAGTGCAAGATGATTTCAAGTATGCCAAGTTCTCATCCAAGTCCTACGGCTTCTCCAACAACCAAGCTTCAACGACTCCAACAGAGATTACAAAGCCTTCTACTACCAACATCGACAAGTTGAGTTCCAAGAAAGCTTCGGTAACTACAAGCCATCCTACTACGAGCAACTTCAAGACGAGAGCTTCATCATCATCAACCCCAACCGATGAGACCGTCAAGATGAGTTCCTTCAAGTGTTTCACTTGCGGAGGCCGAGGCCACAAGTCCTATGAGTGCACCAACAAGTGAACCATGGTCTTCAACGACGATGGCACTTATGACTCCCTAAGTGAAGGCGAAATGGAAGCCCTTGAGCAAGTCACCATGCACCGCCAAGTGAGCAATGAAGAAGAACAAGTCTTTTGCGATGAAGACTCAAGTTCCGCCCTTGTTGTCTCCAAAGTCTTGACTCTCCAACATCACCAAGAAGAAGACCAAAGATGCCACATATTCCACACCAAGGCCGGCATCAATGGACGATCTGTCAAGGTCATCATCGATGGAGGGAGTTGTCATAATCTCGCAAGTGAAGAACTTTGCTCCAAGCTCCAATTGCCCAAGACGAAGCATCCACATCCATACAAAGTGCAATGGCTTAGTGACTCCAGCACCATACAAGTCGAGCACTGAGTAAAAGTCTCCTCCAAATTGGTGCCTACGAAGACACCTTGGAGTGTGACGTCATTCCAATGACCGTTTTCCATCTTCTCCTTGGACGCCCATGGCAATTCGATAGAGGAGTCGTCCACAACGTCCGAACGAACCACTACATCTTCAAGATGAAGGGCAAGCAGTACGTCCTCTGACGAGGACATCAATACCATTGTTACACCCACAGCCCCTGCTGCTATACATACTGGACCAATTACTAGAGCTCGCGCATGCCAATTGAATTAACAGGTACTTCCGTTTCTTGGTAACGATTCTAATTTTCATGAGAATATGATGTTGCCTAAACTGGATACATTTGTTTTGCTTACAAATGAAGGGCCTAGCTTGGACAAGAAAGATGAACCTAGAACACTAACAAAATCACGGCGCTTGAAAGTGCGATCATGCCCTTATATTATGTTTTGATGTTAATGACAATCTACATGTAGGGTACTAACAATGGTTGTCAAGTGAATCTCAGGTGTTGGTCCCCGGTTCGTCAAATTGTGTGTGGATCAAGAGCATACGAAGTGGGTTCTCTCAAGAATGAAGTGTTAAAATGATGTTACATTTTGTTTCCTTGAGTATAGGATCCCGCACTATTAAGAGGGGATCGATTCGGTTCGCAACAGACTTGCTCGAGTCAAAAATACTCCTTTCCATAGTTCTTTTTTATCCCCTCTTAACTTTGAATCATTCTGTCTCTGGGAGTGCCGGATGTCCGTGCCTCATGCCGGATGTCCGGGCTGCTCCCCGGATATCTGGGCCTAGCCATTCCAGAATGCACTTTTATGCAGTGCTGCTGCTGGATGCCCGGCCCTCTACGCTGGATGTCCGGGCTCCCAGTGCTTGCAGGATGTCCGGCCTCCTTGCCGGATATCCGGGCATAGCTGTCCAGAGAAGGTTTTTATGCTGGGCTGCGCGCCGGATGTCCGGCCACCTGCCGGATGCCCGGGCCTTCCTGTTATGCCGGATGTCCGGGCTTGACCCCCGGATGTCCGGACCCTCTGTTTCCTGCTCTGTTTCTGCCTTGCTCTTCAAGTGGCTTGCCAGGCCGGATGTCCGGCCCCTAGCCCGGATGTCCGGCCTGCCCGTTCAATTGCACTACAATGGCCATATTTGAGCTCACACTATATATAGCCTTTCTCCCCCATGGGAGAGGGTTGACCATTTCACTTTGAACAAACCCTAGAACACATTTCACTCTCTCTCACTCTTCCACATCAAATCTTAGATCCCCAAGGGATATGAGAGCTTTCGAGAGAAGTTGTCCGATCAAGTGATAGATCCACTCCTTCTCCTTCGTTGCACCAAAGGAATTCGTGATTTGAGCAAGTCTTGAGCTTTTCCCCTTCGATCTTGTTACTCTTGGAGGTTGGAGACTCCTAGGCGGTAGGAGTCTTTCAGAGAGGAATCGACCTTTGTGATTACCCCCGGAAAAAGTTTGTGAGGGTTTGGAGACCACCCCAAGGTCTACCACTAGTGGTTGAGAAACGCCTTCGTGGTGTTGTCTCAAAGGGAGAATAGGGTGAACCTTCATGGCGTTGGTGTGCCTTCATGGTAACATCCACCTCTCTAACGGTGACGTAGCTTCCCTCCAAGGAAGTGAACATCGGCATACATCCTCGTCTCCCGGAGTTGCGGTTATTCCTAACCCTAATTCTCTACTTGTGGTTACTTGTCTCCTAGCACTTACTTATATCTATTGTTTTTGTTTGTCTACTTACTTGTATTACTTATTTATCTTGCTTAGCACTTAGTACTACACTTACAATTGTTAGGCTCACTTTCATATTCCGCATTTGTGCCTAAAATTGCTAAGTAACAATTAAAATTTTTAATTATACCTATTCACCCCCCCTCTAGGTCCATCTCGATCCTTTCAATTGGTATCAGAGCTTCGTGCTCTATTCTTGTGGCTTAACCGCCCTAGAGCGAGATGAACCCCGATGGGACTCCCCTTGTTGTAGATCCGAAGGATAAAGGCGAGGCTTCTTCTGAAGTAAAGACCTTTACTTCCGAGGATCTAGAACAGGCCCTTGCTAAGCAAAAGGAGGAGCATGATGCTTCTCTTGAGGCCTTGGTCCAAATGAGGATAGCCACGTTGTCCACGGTGCTTGCACCACTTTCGGGTGGTGCGGCTTCGAGGCCAAATGTGCCTACTCCGTCACTTGGTCAACAACCTCCTAGCAATGAACATTCCAGTGTTCCTTGGCTTTATGCAAGACCCCAAGTTGAGAAACCTAAATATAACCCTCAAGGCAAACCTCCTTTACTTGATGCCACTTCCGATTTTGCTTTGTGGAGAGTTGCTATGCAGGATCATCTTCGATATGGAAAGGATGAGATGCTGGAGATCTTGGAGTGGTTACCATGTGGTTGATCCAAAGAATCCTACACCAAGAGAAATTTATGACAAGAATCTCAATGACACTACAACCATGTGTATAGGGAGAGGTATGGTTGAAAAGCAAAGGAGACCTTTTATACACATCACAAGTGCCAAGGAACTGTGGGAAAGTATTATAAGATCCAAGACCGGTACCTCCACCCTCCGGAGTGCTCAATATGAAATTGCCAAGGGGCAATTGCAAAACTTTTGTATGGAGAAAGGTGAAACTCCTAATCAACTCCTTGAGCATCTCATGACTCTCACAGCTGATATTCAGTCGTGTGAGTGTGACAAGACACAAGATGGATTCAACATGACTAAGCGATTCCTTGTGGACAAGTTGCTTCATGCTCTGGCTCCATATCACCATCAAATGGTATGGGACATAAGACAACACCATGCCTTCAAGGAAATGACTACAGATGACATCATATCCACTTTCCAACTGTTTGAAGAGTCAAAGGCAAATGCTACAAAACATCTTGCCATGCATGGTACTCCATCGTCAAAGATCAATCTTGCACTGAAGGCTAAGCATGCATGTGAAGATGAGCAAAGTGAAGAATAAGATGGTGATGAGGTTGAATCCGATGAGGGATCTTCATATGAAGACATCGCTCTCTCTGTCAAGAAGTTTAGCGCAGGAAAATTCAAGGGAAGATTTCAAAAGAAGAAAGTAAGAAAATGCTACAACTGTGAAGAAACCAACCACTTCTCAAATGAGTGCCCGTATGAGAAGAGAGAAGACAAACCAAGGTTTCCCAAGACCTTTCCCAAGAATAAGTTGTCAAATCCTTTGAACTCCAAGCTCAAGAAGAGAGATGGGAAAGCAATGGTTGCTCAAGAAGAATCTGATCCGGATGATGTTAGTGGTGTTGCCGGAGTTGCTCAAGATTCTCAAAACACATTGAGGCTAGTCAACAAGAGTGGTGAAGTTGTCACCTACAACTACATGAAGGATTACAAAGGCAATGCTCACAAGTGTCTCATGGCAAAGGCCGTGGTATAAGATGGAGAGGACCAACACTCTCCTGACAAGGTCAAGGTAACCCCACGATCAAATCCTCCAATTTTCGCTCCTTCTACTTCTAGTGATGAGTATCTTGATGTGGAGGATAGTTATGAGGATGATGATATAAATGATCCTATGCTTGCTAAACTAAATAAGTTCATGTGCTCCCTTAAAGGAAAGAAGCTCACTATGTTTCGTATGCTTATGGAGATGGTGAGTAAGCACACCATTTCCATTAAGGAACTCGAAACCTCGTCACCGAGGAAAAGGAAAAATATGAAGTCCTTGAGCGGAAATTCCAATATGAGGAAGCACGCAATGATGAACTATGCTTAAAAATTTGTGCAAACATTGATGTTCATACTAGAGATCTTGCCTCCTTGAAAAAGGCTATCGACTCTTGCGAAGAGTTGATGAATGATAAAAGTAAACTTGTAAAGTCTAATGCTTCTCTCTCTAAGGATTGTGAGCTTCTATCCGTGTCCCTCAAGACCAAGGAAGAAGAGCTCACCCTTCTTACAAAGAGTTTTGAGACACTCAAGCTTACTTATCTTGAAACTCTAGCCAAGGCTTACTCTTCTCCTATTATCAATGTTGATGCTTGTACTACTAACTCTAGTAGTGATCTAGCATCTATTCTTGAGGAGAATCGCTTTCTCAAAGCTCAAATCGAGAAAGGGCTCATGACATGTGCTCAAGGGTAAAAGAACCTCAATGAGGTGTTGAGACAACACAATGAAGTGTTTACCTAAGAGGGACTCGGGTTTGACCCGAGCACAAGCAAGAAGAAGACATCCTCTCAAAAGTGCACCACCCCTCTAAAAGAAACTTTTGTACGAGAAGGGCACAAGGAGAAAGGTAAGGTTGATTGTGGTAAGGCCACAAGGGGCATGCCCACTGTCAACAAGCCAAAAGAGTTCATGCCTCCATCCTATGTTCTTCATAAGACTAAGGAAGGAGAAGTTTATGCAAAGTTTGTTGGTCCTCAAAATGCATTTCGGTTTTATGCTATTTGGGTCCCTAAGACCTTTGTGACTAACTTGAGAGGTCCCATTGCAAAATGGGTGCCTCTAACCAAGTAATATGTGTGTAGGTTGCCTTCTTCGGTGGATTAACATGGGTGATTGATAGTGGATGTACCAATCATATGCCTAGAGATAGCAAATTGCTCTACGACTTCATGGAAGCTATTCAGCCATTTATGAGCATTATGTTTGGTGGAGGATCAAAAGGACGGGTACTCCATTTGGGTAAGGTGGCTATCACAAATGACATGTCTCTTGCAAATGCCATGCTTGTCCAATCCCTTAAATATCATTTGCTTTCTGTTCACCAATTGGCTTATGTTGGCTATGATACACTATTTGGACTAACGGATGTGAAAGTCTTTAAGAGAGATACTCTCGAAGTGGCCTTTGTTGGAGAGTTTGATGGCAACCTTTACACGGTTGATTTCTCGAAAGAGAGCACATTCCATGGAACTTGTCTAATGGCCAAGGCCGACAAGGGGTGGTTATGGCATCGCCGGCTAGCCCATGTCGGCATGAGAAATCTTCAAGATCTCTTAAAGGGAAATCGCATCCTTGGACTAACAAATGTCTCTTTTGAGAAAGATCGTGTGTGTAGTGCATGCATAGCCGGGAAGCAACATCAATCAAAGCACCCACCCAAGAATATTGTGTCTACTTCAAGGCCTTTGGAGCTCCTTCATGTGGATCTTTTTGGGCCTCCTTCATGGGATAGTCTTGGTGGGAAAAAGTATGGACTTGTCATTGTGGATGATTACTCAAGGTATACATGGGTTTTCTTCCTCAAATCCAAGGACGAGACGAAGATCACCTTCATTGACTTTGCCAAGCAAGCACAACGCAAGTTTGACAAAGAAATTCTAGCAATAAGAAGTGATAATGGATCCGAGCTCAAGAACTACACCTTGGAAGAGTTCCTTAGTGATGAAGGGATTGAGCATCAATATTCAGCTCCATACACTCCCCAACAAAATGGTGTTGTGGAAAGGAAGAACCGCACCCTTGTGGAGATGGCAAGGTCCATGTTGGATGAATACAAGTCGCCACATAGTTTTTGGGCCGAGGCCGTCAACACTGCATGTCATGCATCAAACCGGCTCTTCCTCTGCACGATATTGGAAAAGACTCCATATGAGCTCCTAACCGGGAACAAGCCAAATCTCAAGTACTTTCATGTATTTGGGTGTAAATGCTTCATCCTCAACAAAAGAGAGCGGTTAGGAAAATTTAAATCTAAAACCATTGAGGGCATATTTGTTGGCTATGGATCAAACTCTCACGCCTATAGAGTCTACAACAAATCCAATGGATGTGTTGTAGAAACTTGTGACGTGGTGTTTGATGAATTCAATGGCTCCCATGGGGAGCAAGTTGATCTAAGTGATGTAGGTGAAGATGATTCTTCTCAAGATATCTTGACAATGGGTGTTGGTGCACTTCTTCCAATGGAACAAGACCCTCATGATGATGAAGAAGAAGATGAAGGCCTCACACACCATCAAACTACTTCAACACCCATACCATCACAAACCCCTATTACTCAATCAATGCCCATAGTCCATGTACAAGATGATGATCAAGTTCCTCTTCATGATAATCATCAAGAACAAGATCATCCTCAAGGGCAAGAACAAGAAAGTGGAATCATTGACAATGAACTTCAACAAATGCAAGAAGAAGAAGAAGATTTTCCACCACACATTAATGATCCATATGTTGAGGACGTGGATGATGGACATGAAGTTGAACCTCATGAAACCTTAACCTCCATCATGCCTCGAGTAGCCGGTTGTGTTGATGTTGATAAAATCCTCACCGGCATATCGGAAGGTAGAGTCACTCGTAAACAATTAACAAACTTTTGTGCTCACTTCTCTTTTGTGCCTAGTGTTGAGCCTCTCAAGATACAAGATGCGTTGATAGACAACGATTGGCTCATTGCTATGCAAGAAGAGTTAAATAGTTTTGAGCGCAATCAGGTGTGGTCATTAGTCAAGAGGCCAACTACAGAACACAATGTCATTGGAACAAAGTGGATCTTCAAGAACAAGCAAGATGAGAATGGCGTAATCATCTGCAACAAGGCAAGGTTAGTGGCACAAGGGTACTCACAAGTTGAAGGTTTGGAATTTGGTGAGACCTTTGCCCCTGTTGCCCGTCTTGAATCCATTCGCATCTTAGTTGCTTATGCTGCTTTCAATGGCTTTACATTACATCAAATGGATGTGAAGAGTGCTTTCCTTAACGGTCCTCTACAAGAAGAAGTATATGTATCACAACCACCTGGGTTCGTTGACCCCGATCACAAAGACTGTGTATAAACTTCATAAGGCTTTGTATGGCCTCAAACAAGCACCTCGTGCTTGGTAAGATCATCTTAAGAAGTTTCTACCCGATGATGGTTTTGTGAGAGGGGTGATCGATCCCACTCTTTTTACTAAGAGGGACAAAGGTGATTTGATCTTATGCCAAATCTATGTAGATGATATCATTTTTGGTTCTCCTAACATTCATTTATGCAAGAAGTTTGCGGCATCAATGACCAAGAATTTTGAAATGTCACTCAATGCGGATTTGAAGTTCTTCCTCGGCTTTCAAATCCAACAATTTCAAGAAGGAATTTTCTTGTCTCAAGCCAAATACCTCAAGGATATCCTAGCAAAATTTGGTATGACTGATGCTAGCCCATGTAAGACCCCCATGCCAACCAAAATTGTACTCACTAAAGACTCAAACGGTATCCCCTTCGACCCGTCTAAATACCACTCTATGATTGGTTCATTGCTTTATCTTTGTGCATCTAGACCAGACATCATGTTTAGTGTATGCATGTGTGCTAGATTTCAAGCTTCCCCTAGGGAAAGCCATCATAAGGCGGTTAAGTATATTCTTAGATATCTTGTTCACACCCCAAAGTTGGGTCTATGGTACCCCAAGGATGCTAAGTTTGATCTCTTTGGGTACATGGATGCGGATTGGGCGGGACACAAAGTGGATCGTAAATCCACCTCCGGTGCATGTCAATTTCTTGGACGCTCCTTGGTAAGTTGGCCCTCAAAGAAGCAAAATTGTGTTGCCCTCTCCACTGCCGAAGCTGAATATATTGCAACAGCCAGTTGTGCAACTCAGTTACTATGGATGAGGCAAACTTTGAAGGATTACGGTATCACCTATAGACATGTGCCTCTTCTATGTGATAATGAAAGTGCCATTAATATTGCTGAGAACCCCAAAGATCATACCCGCACCAAGCACATTGACATTAGGTACCACTTCTTGAGATATCATGTGGAGAAGGGTGATATTGACATTGCTCATGTTGGCGCAGATATGCAACTTGTAGATATTTTCACCAAGCCATTGGATGAAGCAAGGTTTTGTCAACTTAGGCGTGAACTTGGTATCTTGGAGCTTGACAACATTATGTGAAATCTAGTACTCATTCATGCATGAACATTCTGTCTTGTCTTGATGTAGGCATATATTTAGGGGGAGACATTCAATTCATGAATATTCTCACCCTACATAATGCATAAATAGAACAAGCACTCTCAAAGTTTCATGGTTCTCGAACTATGGGCTTTAATATGATGGAGTCGTGACCATGTGCTCAAAGTCCACATCTTTGCGGTCCTACGGTCCATATGCTCAAACATGGTGACCTCGGTCACCGCTTGTACCTTGCATGTATGGATCTTTCATTACTTATTTAAGTTGGGTGGTTATTTTTATCTTAGTATGACCATAGATGACTCAGACTTCTACCCATAAAAATCACTAAAAACTCCTTGGCAGAGTCTATATTCAAGTCTTTGTCTTAACTCCTTGAAAATCCATTCCCCATCCTTCTCTCTGTCCAGTGGCCGGACATCCAGCTCCTCTGCCGGACATCCGGGCCCTGTAAAAAATCCCTACTGCTGCGCAAGGCACCATCCTAAATCTCCAGTGACCGGATTTCCGGGCTGGTCCCCGGATGTCCGGCCCATTGGACCTATTTCTTCTGCTCCCTGACCTCCAACCATCGGATATCCGGGCCATGCCCCGGATGTCCGGCCCGTCGCCGCATCGTATAACAGAGGAGGGGCTCGGGCTTTAGGGGGAATTACTCACTCGCTCCCGTTTCCTCTCCCCATCTCACCACATAGCCCGTCGTCGCCGGGGTGTGCTCCGGCGCTGCCCCGGCCAGTCTCCGTTGATCTCCGGCCCCGATCTCCTGCCCACGGACTCTCCTCCTCCCGATCTACGACTCTATCCAATCCATGTCTTGGATTGTGGCTTGAGTCTCTCGGGAGGGGCCGGTGTTCGGAGGAATTCACCGCCGGAGTTCTTCATGGCTCGCACCAAGAACTGCGGTCCCATGCTTCCCGAGGTGTCTTCTCGGGGTAAGAATGTTGTCTCTCTCCGTCTCCCTTTTTGCTTGTGACCAAAATCTGATTAGGGTTGCATTAGTCTCCATGTACATCTTGCCATATCTATTGCTCTCGCGTTTTGGTACTGAATACCTAAGCCTACAATCACCTCTATATGTACTCAGCTACTCAACTTAACCATGGGCATGTAAAAAAATTTATCTACCATTTGGACTTGTCCTATGGTCATAATCAAAAAAATATTCATCCCACGGTTTAATTTGACATATCCCTGTTCATATCCTTTGGCTTCTTCTTATTGGAATCTGCTCATTATCCATTTCAGTTGATTGCCGGCAAGGCTCAACCAACTCCGATGAGCATGCTCGGCCTAAGAAGAAGAAGACCACCACCAAGAAGAAGAAGCGGGCACCATCCACCAGTCTGTCGTCCTCGGATCCAGATGATGCGGACTATGTTGGAGAGGAAGAGGATGACAGTGCACCAAGATAGTCTGTTGGACAGTCCAAGCCCGGTACTAGGAGGGCGCCGGTGCCTCAAGTTCGTGGTTCTGCCATGCCCATTACCCATGGTCGTCGCATCTCCATGGAGCTTCCTAACAGTGGAGGTCGCCCCACTCACGACTTCACAACTATGGGGGCGGGGCAATATCTTCAGTTTCGTCGAGATGTCAATCAATATGAGATGGTGGCTGATGCCGAGGATCCTCGGTTCCGGACTCGTATGCAGCAGGATCTCTATTCCAGTTTTGTCCATGGGCGTGGCCTTGCTCCTCACTCATACTTGGATCTCAACTTCCTGCGTGATAATCCTGCCATGTTCCTTAACGATCCGGTCAAGATCATTGATGATATGACTCTTGGTCCCGCAATGACCTTCAGGTGTGATTGGAGTGAAGCTGCCATCCTACAGTTCTATGCCACCTGTTTCTTTGGTCCGGACAACACTCTCACTTGGATGACCGATGACACCACACTGAGCATCACCTATGACAGGTTTGTTCAGACTTTGTGTCTCTCCGGTGTTGGCCATTGCATCCACAGTATGGATCCAGAGTACAAGCCCAAAGGGATTCATGCTTGCATGCCTCTTGTAAAACCTCCCTCTCAGCTCACTGATGAAGAGAAAGCATATCCAGTCAATGAAGTATCCATCTTTCGTGCTCCCTTCTTCATCCTCTATCAGTGTGTGCTTCGCACACTCTACCCTAAGAAGGGAGATCGCTCGAGGGCTCGCAACTATTGCATTGACTTGATGGTTCGTATGCATGAGAAACCCACTGAGCCTCTGGACACATCCAACTTCATTTGGCATGAGATCCATCTTTGCAGCTTCATTC
Source organism: Triticum urartu (assembly GCF_003073215.2). Taxonomy (NCBI): domain Eukaryota; kingdom Viridiplantae; phylum Streptophyta; class Magnoliopsida; order Poales; family Poaceae; genus Triticum; species Triticum urartu. The sequence continues at coordinate 333,907,479 of NC_053028.1, read as the reverse complement.
AGACGCGCCAGTTCCCTCATGCTCCATTTATTCAGGCTCTGATTGATCACACTGCTCCCTTTGAGGTGGTTAAGCCAACTGTGCACTCCATTTGGAAGCCTCCTTCTCATATGCGCGTGGTAGCTCCTGCTCCTACTCAGCCTAGGAGGTCTGCTGGTGGGAGGACAGCTGCTCCCACTCCGCCCACTGGTTCTTCTGTTCCATCTTCCTCGACTGCTCCTCGTGGTCGTTTTGCATCATTCTTGGGTAAGGCTCAATCTGCTATCATGAAGGCGATTACTTTCAGCTGTCAGCAAAATTATGATGTTCAGAAGCGCCTAGTCATCTCCAAGAATCTGCTCAAACAGCGCCTCCGTGACCGTGGGAGTCCCGTTAGTGATGATGATCCCCTTCCTGCAGCTCCATCCTCGTCCACTTTTGGCTTTCCATCTCGTGCTGAGTACCCCGAGTTCTTTGATGATGATGATGACATCCGCCGGGAGTGATTGAGCATGTTTAGTTCTTCGCCCCTTTTTACTTGTTGTTGTCAAAGGGGGAGAAGTAGTATCTTAGTAATATGGTCATGCTATGAGATGTTATTTCAACTTTATGTTGCTACCTATGGTGCTTGTTCGTCTGAGACTATGTTATGTTAGTGTGTCGCCATGAAATGTTCTCAGTCTATTTGATGTGTTATGATGATTTCATATGTGCTTGTCTCTCTTTTTTTTTCTCTTATCTCTTTGTGTTACATATGCTATCATACGAACTGTTGTGTGGGTCATCCTAATATACTCATCGCATGCACACAATGAGGGGGAGCTAAAAGCAAATTGTAACTAAACATATTTTGTATCCTTTTTGCTCTCATGATTGTCATTGCTAAGATTATTTATTACATTTATGATACTACATGTATGATTGTCATCAACAAACAAAAAGGGGCGCTTGAAAGTGCGATCATGCCCTTATATTATGTTTTGATGTTAATGACAATCTACATGTAGGGGACTAACAATGGTTGTCAAGTGAATCTCAGGTGTTGGTCCCCGGTTCGTCAAATTGTGTGTGGATCAAGAGCATACGAAGTGGGTTCTCTCAAGAATGAAGTGTTAAAATGATGTTACATTTTGTTTCCTTGAGTATAGGATCCCGCACTATTAAGAGGGGATCGATTGGGTTCGCAATAGACTTGCTTGAGTCAAAAATACTCCTTTCCATAGTTCTTCTTTATCCCCTCTTAACTTTGAATCATTCTGTCTCTGGGAGTGCTGGATGTCCGGGCCTCGTGCCGGATGTCCGGGCTGCTCCCCGGATATCCGGGCCTCTCGCCGGATATCCGGGCCTAGCCATTCCAGAATGCACTTTTGTGCAGTGCTGCTCCTGGATGTCCGGCCCTCTACGCTGGATGTCCGGGCTCCCAGTGCTTGCCGGATGTCCGGCCTCCTTGCCGGATATCCGAGCATAGCTGTCTAGAGAACGTTTTTATGTTGGGCTACGCGCCGGATGTCCGGCCACCTGCCGAATGTCTGGGCTTGACCCCCGGATGTCCGGCCCCTCTGTTTCCTGCTCTGTTTCTGCCTTGCTCTTCAAGTGGCTTGCCAGGCCGGATGTCCGGCCACTCTATTTCCTGCTCTGTTTCTGCCTTGCTCTTCAAGTGGCTTTCCAGGCCGGATGTCCGGCCACTCTGTTTCCTGCTCTGTTTCTGCCTTGCTCTTCAAGTGGCTTGCCAGGTCGAATGTCCGGCCCCTAGCCCGGATGTTCGGCCTGCCCGTTCACTTGCACTACAACGGCCATATTTGAGCTCACACTATATATAGCCCTTCTCCCCCATGGGAGAGGGTTGACCATTTCACTTTGAACAAAACCAAGAACACATTTCACTCTCTCTCTCTCACTCTTCCACACCAAATCTTAGATCCCCAAGGGATTTGAGAGCTTTCGAGAGAAGTTGTCCGATCAAGTGATAGATCCACTCCTTCTCCTTCGTTCCACCAAAGGAATTCGTGATTTGAGCAAGTCTTGGGCTTTTCCCCTTCGATCTTGTTACTCTTGGAGGTTGGATACTCCTAGGCGGTAGGAGTCTTTCGGAGAGGAATCGACCTTTGTGATTACCCCCGGAAAAAGTTTGTGAGGGTTTGGAGACCACCCCAAGGTCTACCACTAGTGGTTGAGAAATGCCTTCATGGTGTTTTCTCAAAGGGAGAATAGGGTGAGCCTTCGTGGCGTTGGTGTGCCTTCATGGTAACATCCACCTCTCTAACGGTGACGTAGCTTCCTTCCAAGGAAGTGAACATCAGCATACATCCTCATCTCCCGGAGTTGCGGTTATTCCTAACCCTATATCTACTTGTGGTTACTTGTCTCCTAGCACTTACTTATATCTATTGTGTTTGTTTGTCTACTGACTTGTATTACTTATTTATCTTGCTTAGCACTTAGTACTACACTTACAATTGTTAGGCTCACTTTCATATTCCGCATTTGTGCCTAAAATTGCCAAGTAACAATTAAAATTTGTAATTGTACCTATTCACCCCCCCCCTCTAGGTCCATCTCGATCCTTTCAGCACTGCACGTAAACAAGGGAGGAGCACGCTCTAATTTTTTTTCCTTTTTTTGCACTTTTTTCCTCTTTTTTTTTGCTCCGCAACAATTTTTTTTTGAAAAAGTCTACAAATGATCTAAAAACTGCCTAGCCAGAATTTTCCAGACTTAGTTTTTTTTGAGTTTGGAACTATTTTTCTTCGGCGGATGGCTCAAAAGTTGGGGAGTCCTACTCTGTCACGACTCGGAGTATCGCGTGATCTGGAAATCAAAAACAAAGCAACAATTACAGGACTCGGACTAGGACTGGTGGCGGAGATGAATCTGGTGGAATCTCGAACTAGTGGCGGCGATGAATCTGATGAAAATCGGACTGGTGGCGGATATATGTTGCAGGTGGACTTGGATTGGCGTGATGACAGCGGATATGTGGTGGCGTATATGGACTCGGATTGGTGGTGAATATGGCAGCGACGATGAAGTTGGTGTGGTGGTGGTATATGGCAGCAGCGATGATGATGATGCGGTGGTGATATATGGCAGCGGCGACATGACAACCTGTGAACAGAACTCGAAACTCTAAAGGACTAGACGCTAAGACCAGCAACTTGACACGACGATGCAACCGCAAATTCAACAAAGCAAATACAGAAAAGATTATGCAAAGGCTCAGGTTGGTTCGGATAGGATGAACTAACCCTAATAAAAAATTTGGCTTTTTCATGGACTATAGGTACGAAGAACAGACTCGATCTAAACTACGAAAAACTATAAAATCTCACGGAGCAACCTGGAAATCTGATACCACTTGATAAAGGCGAAGGTGTCCCGATGTTTCGATGAGATGGTGGCTATCTTTTTCTGAGGGAGTCGACCTTGACGATCTGACTATGAACGTGCGAGACGTTGCGCCTTAGCAATCGCTAAACCAACTTCCGAGTGGTTATTGACCACGCCGGAGCATGATCAACCTGACCACGAGGGTCTGTTTCCTGCGAGCAAACGAAGAACAAGCAAGAAACTGAGATTGCAATCTGGATATTGCGAATATAAGATGAAAACTTTATTGATCAAGGTGGGGTTCTGTGACGCCTTGGTCTGGTCGTTGAACACAAAGGAAGTACGCGAAGTTGCAGCTATGCCGAACTTTTAATCTAAACAAAACCCAAAGTCTAAACGATGCCCTAAGGGCTGTATATATGGAGGAAGAGGGGGAATTTCGTGGCCCTTGGAGGAGGGGTCCGAAACCAACCCTAACTCATGTTTCCCCACACATACGGACTCTAAAAACAGCCTATACTTAAGTATTTCAAAAATACATGGGCCTGGCCCAATAATAAGGTGAAGCAGCACCTAAAATAGCCTCTGGACGAAGTTTATGAAGTGGCATCTTGTATATTTCATCCAAGGCTTCATGCACTCCTTATGGTGGCTTCAAAGTCCTGAAATCATCACTTGTAACTCCGTTCTTGATCCCCTTGCGCATGCCATCATCTCCATGCTTGAACTTGCTCCAAGGTTCATCTTTCTTGTCCAAGCTAGGCCCTTCATTTGTAAGCAAAACAAATGTATCCAATTTAGGCAGCATCATATTCTCATGAACATTAGAATCGTTACCAAGAAATGAAAGTACCTGATAATTCAATTGGCGTGCGCGAGCTCTAGTAATTGGTCCAGTATGTATAGCAGCAGGGGCTGTGGGTGTAACAATGGTATTGATGTACTCATCAAGAACCAAGGTATCAATCCAGTAGGAGATCACGCTCGAGTCCCACGCACCTACACAAACAAATAAGAACCTCGCAACCAACGCGATAAAGGGGTTGTCAATCCCTTCACGATCACTTACGAGAGTGAGATCTAATAGATATGATAAGATAATATTTTTGGTATTTTTATGATAAAGAGAAATAAAGATGCAAAGTAAAATAATGGCAAAGAAAATAACTAAGTATTGGAAGATTAATATGTTGGAAGATAGACCCGGGGGCCATAGGTTTCACTAGTGGCTTCTCTCAAGAGCATAAGTATTACGGTGGGTAAACAAATTACTGTTGAGCAATTGATAGAATTGAGCATAGTTATGAGAATATCTAGGTATGATCATGTATATAGGCATCACGTCCGCGACAAGTAGACCGAAACGATTCTGCATCTACTACTATTACTCCACACATCGACCGCTATCCAGCATGCATCTAGAGTATTAAGTTCATAAGAACAAAGTAATGCTTTAAGTAAGATGACATGATGTAGAGGGATAAACTCATGCAATATGATATAAACCCCATCGTTTTATCCTCGATGGCAACTATACAATACGTGTCGGTTCCCTTTCTGTCACTGGGATCGAGCACCGCAAGATTGAACCCAAAGCTAAGCACTTCTCCCATTGCAAGAAAGATCAATATAATAGGCCAAACCAAACTGATAATTCAAAGAGACTTGCAAAGATAAACCAATCATACATATAAGAATTCAGAGGAGATTCAAATATTGTTCATAGATAAACTGGATCATAAACCCACAATTCATTGGATCTCGACAAACACACCTCAAAAGAAGATTACATCGAATAGATCTCCAAGAAGATCGAGGAGAACTTTGTATTGAGATCCAAAGAGAGAGAAGAAGCCATCTAGCTAATAACTATGGACTCGTAGGTCTGAAGCAAACTACTCACACATCACCGGAGAGGCCATGTAGTTGATGTAGAGGCCCTCCATGATCAATGCCCCCTCCGGTGGAGCTCCGGAAAAGGCCCTGAGATGGGATCTCTCGGGTACAGAAGGTTGCGGCGGTGGAATTAGGTTTTCGTGGTGCTCCTGGATGTTTGGGGGTACGTGGATATATATAGGAGGAAGAAGTACATCGGTGGAGCATCGAGGGGGCCACGAGGGTGGAGGGCGCGCCCAGGGGGGTAGGCGCACCCCCCTGCCTCCTGCCCTCCTCGATCGTTTCTTGACGCCCACTCCAAGTCTCCTAGATCACGTTTGTTGAGAAAATCACGTTCCCGAAGGTTTCATTCTGTTTGGACTCTGTTTGATATTCCTTTTCTTCGGAACCCTAAAATAGGAAAAAAAACAGCAATTTGGGTTGGGCCTCCGGTTAGTAGGTTAGTCCCAAAAATGATATAAAAGTGTAAAATAAAGCCCATTAACATCCAAAATAGATAATATAATAGCATGGAGCAATCAAAAATTATAGATATGTTGGAGACGTATCACCCTGCCTCTGTGAAGTACTAGCATTACTAGGGCCATGTGGAACATTACCAGCACCCTCAACACCAGATCCATCTCTCAACTCATCGTGCAGAGATGAAAACTTGGGAACCTAAGACGACGGCATCTCCAGGACTGGCCGTTTATACACTCGGAAAAAAACCCTCCTCTTGAGTTTTCCACTACAAACAAGGGGAAAAGGAGTTAATTAATCAATGCAACACACAGGGAAAAATAAAACATGATATTAACAGATTTAAATCAACAGCACTATCAATATTTAACTGTCGGTGCCAATTTGTTAGTATTTACCAACAGGCCAGTTGAACAAAGATATTCAGTTCAACCACACATGAAACAACAGTACTAAAAATCGTACCTAAACCTCACTAAGCTTAAGAAATGACAAAAATCTAAACAGGTAACTCTGCGGGACACCTGTTCACTCCGGCAAAAAAAAGCTATACCTAAATAAAAAAAGGTCTGCAAGACACGAAAGAAATAAAAACTCACCGGAAGCTTCCCAAACACCCAAGTCTTTGGATCTGCGTTGCCTTTTTTATCAAATCTGCATCAACCAGATCAGAAAGCTTGACAGGATCCATGAAACATATGCGGGGGACTCGCATGTCAGGCTCCGCAGTCTTGCCACGGATAAGGCAGTCAAGGTACATTAGTACAGGCCCTATAGCACAGCCTGTGATTGCCTTCCCAATGGTAACACCATCTTGGTACCTGACAACAGCCCTTCTAAGCTCATCAACCATCAGCTGGCAATAATCCACATTAGCCATGTCCTCAATGACGAGACCCTCAAACATTGCTGCCTCTCTGGAAACACGCGGGGCGGCACCAGGCAACACAACCTTCATAAACACAATAATGAAGAACACTTTCAGAGCAAGGTCATCTTTGCTAGGATCCTTGACAAGCACCTTGAGCCTATCCCTCAAATCCTTTGTCTTGATATCTTTGTTCCTGCTAATGTCAAGCTCCGATCTTAACTTCATCAGAGCGTCGTCATATCCGTCCTCTGACGGCCTTGGTGCAGAACGACTACCACGAGGGAACCCAAATAATTGTTGTATACCATCGCTAGTGATGCGAAGCTTCTTATTAGCCTCACCCATGTCAAGAGTCATTGTATCAGGATCTATCCTCAGGTACAAAGCTCCCATCAGAGGGCAGGAAATGTTAGACCCCACCTTCCACCTGAAGATAGAACCAAAACCAGCTGCATGAACCCTAGCCACATGGCGACTCTCAAGCAATTTAGCACAAGCTTCAACCTCTCCCAAGGAACATTGCACAGTTAAGTTCAATCGCCGTTGGTCACCTTCATCCAAAGCAACTTTTCCGGCATTGCCTCCCACCGGCTTGACCGGACTCATAATGCTGACGGGCTGTCAATGTTGGGGATATCGCTTATCGGGAACTTATCGGTCGACCCATGATAAGGGATAAATAGGCCAGTTTATCGACGTATCGACCAATTTATCGCCATATCGGCTGATTTATCGGGCAATTATCTTATCAGTCAGACAACAGTAAGCGATAAATCGGCGGATTTATCGGAATATCGGAAGATATCTTGAACATTGCAGGCTGTAAATGAAAATAAAGAAGCCACAACTTAAATAAGTTGTTTTGAATATAGAAAACAAAACAACCATATGAAGGCAAGTAGAAAAAAGAAAAAGATTGCATAAGTTCAACTCTTAAAACAACATCAGTACCACCCTCAATTGATGCAAAACAATGACCAGCCTCACCTGGCCAGCATACCAAACCAGACACAATTAAATCATTACAAGTACCACTAGTAAGTCACATACAGTACAAACACGTACCATTGCAAATTCATCTTCAGAATCAACTTCGATATCATCTTCTTCAGATACAGCATCTTCAGCTTCGACACGAGCACGCTTCTTCACACCTTTGTTCACCTTGGCAAGAGCAACTCTACACTTCTTATTTTCTTTCAACAAAGAGTGCTCTGGAAGAGCAGACGAAGAAGGCTTCTTATTTGTCAAAACTCGTGGACTGCAACGAACAAGGGAGCCACCAAGTGTGCTTGGACCAATCTTCACAACAACACTATCCCCATAAGCTTTGCTATTACGAGGTTGGAAACCAGCTTTCACACGTGGGCTACGCCTCTGTGTGCCATCAGGATTTCGATCTGGCATCTTCCTCTTCAAAACAGCTTTCTTCTCCTTAACTGCATCATGAGTAAACACTTGCGTCAAATGAGTTTGCATCAGGTTTGTCTTCACAGGCATGTCACTTCCATGAGATCCAGCATCAACAGTTGAAAAAGCTGCATCACCACCTTCATCACCTACACCTTTTGGAGCTTGAGCAACATCCCCATAACTTCCTTGCACACAAGCAGCATTTTGACGCTGTTCCAACTCCTTTCTCCTCTGGAAATCAAACTTCTTCTTTCTTATCCTTTCATCCTCGAGTTGTAACTGCATAGGGACATCCTTGGCCTGGGTAACAGGCTCAATGCCATCAACACTCTGGGACTGAGTAATAGACAACTGCAAGCTGCCATCACCATCATCAACGTTAAGAGAATACATTCCATCATTAATATCTTTGACGACATCAGCAATGTCCTTTGGAGCACGATGACTGTCATTAACTGCATAAACAAATAACATAAGCACGCACATATAAAATTAAAACACAATTAACATTGCAGAGACAAGATAAATAAACGCATAGCATCAGACACAAAAGAAAAGGAACAACTGACGTAGCTAAGCATATTTATGTATTCAAGGCTAATAAAAAGAGCAAATATAAGGGAAACACTAGTAACATTCGCAAGTTCTTCTAGAGGATTTGGTGACTCAAAAATAACATTCACAAGATCTTGAAAGCGTTCTGATTTGTCAGAATCAGGAGGCACTGGCACTCCAACATCTGCAACAACATCATAATTAGCAAAAAAGTACATGATCAAGCAATCAGTTCAACTATATGAACACTACAAGTGCACCCAATAAAACAATATCAACCCACCACTGGCGCAACAAACTTCAGAATGACAACTCTTTCAACATCATAATAGTTCTTCACTGACTACTACAACCTATTCAAATGCCAGGACAGCAGTTCAAACTACACATGGTGATCAGTACTACAACCTGTCTGCAGGTCACATCAACACCAAAAACTATACACACCACACATTCCAGGGCAAAATTAACAGCTTTCAAAATACATGCAACTTATAAAGTCGATACGACAACACCTATACAACCTAAAAACCAGATCTATTAAAGCATCATCCAAATTACAGGGAAAATCATCTACATTCATCTTGTCCGGACTGGATGATGTACCCATTGAGATCTATAGACCTAAAATCTGTCGAACAAAATCTACAAGACACATGAACAAAAATTAGGGCTCCGACTTATTTCAGAAACGAAGCACGCCATACAAAGCAAAACTCTTACCGGCAAAACACAAAATCTGCCACGGAATCCAGTATCACTGTCGCCAACCGCTTGTTCAAGACCAAAAGAACCCTAGCGAATCCAGCCTGAGACAGCAAGAGAGCAATAGCTTAGAAATAGAGGCAAAATCTGTACATAAGAGGATGCAAGGGAAGTCGATGGAAGAGCAAAAGGAGCAAACACAGCACCCAGATCTCCACCACTGGGGTTCAACCCGCCGGCCGACGCTCCCGTGGCGAAACAGGAGAAGCAACTTCTCTACGAGAAGATAAGAAGAGGGGAACAAAGAAGGAATCAATTTGGGGAGGGAGCCGAGCGAAACGGGGGACAGATAAGGTTAAAAGCTGAGTGGGAGAAAACCAACGGCCAAAGCCCACAACCGTGGTGAAGCCCACTATCTCTGGGTAGTTACCAAAGATAATAGAAAAAATTAAATACAATAAAAAATTAAATACAAATAAAAAATAATATAGAGGGAGAAAACAAACGGCTAAAGTACAAATAATAACTCACAATAGTACAATAAAAATTATCAAAAAAGTACAAATGAAATAATAATTCATAACGGTGCTGGTTACTCTGTCCCCCCCCCCACACACACGAACCCACACACCCCTAAAAGATAGATAATGGGGGCAAGTCCATACAAGGAAGATGTGCCAATACAACTATGCCCCTCGGTGCGGTGCGGGGGCAAGTCATCTTACGGACTCGCCTCCGCATGCGACGCCGCGGCAAGCCGCGTCGTCGCCTGCTATGGCTCGTTCCTGGCTCGGCCTCGCCGGGATGGGGGAGGGGGGCTCTCCCCCTCCCCCAGCTCGGCCTCGCGCTAACGCGGCAGTGCGCTCGTTTGACAGGCGCAGTACGGTTATTCTGCCTCCCCCCAGCACGCACCCACACACCCCTAAATATAGATAATGGGGGCAAGTCCATACAAGGAAGATGTGTCAGTACAACTATGCCCCTTGATGTGGGGGCAAGTCATGCCATGGACTCGTCTCCGCAGGCGACGCCGCGGGACACCGCGCCGTCGCCTGCTACGGCTCGTTCCTGGCTCGTCCTCGCCTGGGGGGGGGGGGGGGGCCCCCCCCCCCCCCCCCCCCGACTCGGCCTCGCACTAACGCGGGCAGTGCGCTCGTTTGACAGGCGCAGTGCGGTTATTCTGTTCCACCCCTCACACGCACTGACACACTCCTAAAGATAGATAATGGGGGCAAGTCCATACAAGGAAGAAGTGTCAGTACAACTATGCCCCTCGATGCGGGGGCAAGTCATGTTACGGACTCGCCTTCGCATGCGACGCCGCAGCACGCCCCGTTGTCGCCTGCTACGGCTTGTTCCTGGCTCGGCCTCGCTGGGATGGGAGAGGGGGGTCCCTCCCCCCAGCTCGGCCTCGCACTAACGAGACAGTGAGCTCATTCGACACGCGTAGTGCGGTTATTCTGTTCCCCCCTTCCCACACACACACGCATCCACACACCCCTAAAGATAGATAATGAGGGCAAGTCCATGCATGGAAGATGTGTTAGTACAACTAGGCCCCTCAGTGCAGGGGCAAGTCATGTTCCTTGCTCGGCCTCGCCGGGATGGGGCAGAGGGGCTCCCTCCCCCCTCCCCCCCGCTCGGCCTCGCGCTAACGCGGCAGTGCGCTCGTTTGACAGGCACAGTGCGGTTATTCTGTTCCCCGCCCCCACACGCACCAGCACACCCCTAAAGATAGATAATGGGGGCAAGTCCATACAAGGAAGATGTGTCAGTACAACTATGCCCCTCGGTGCGGGGGCAAGTCATGTTACAGACTTGCCTCCTCATGCGACGTCGCGGCACGCCGCGTCTCACCTGCTACGGCTCGTTCCTGGCTCGGCCACGCCGGGAAGGGAGAGGGCGCGTCCCTCCCCTCACAAGGAAGATGTGTTAGTACAACTATGCCCCTCGGTGCGAGGGCAAGTCATGTTACGGACTCGCCTCCGCATGCGACGCCGCGGCACACCGCGTCGTCGCCTGCTACGGCTCGTTCCTGGCTCGGCCTGGCCGGGATGGGGGAGGGGGGGTCCTGACCCCCTCCCCCCCGGCTCGGCCTCACGCTAACGCGTTAGTGCGCTCGTTTGACAGGTGCAGTGCGGTTATTCTGTACCCCCACCACACGCACCCACACACCCCTAAAGCTAGATAATGGGGGCAAGTCCAAACAGGAAAGATGTGTTAGTACAACTATGCCTCTCGGTGCGGTGCGGGGGCAAGTCATGTTAAGGACACGCCTCCGCATGCGACGCCGCGGCACGCCGCGTCATCGCCTGCTACGGCTCGTTCCTGGCTCAGCCTCGCCGGGATGGGGGAGGGGGTCCCTCCCCCCGGCTCGGTCTCGCGCTAACGCGGCAGTACGCTCGTTTGACAGGCACATTGTGGTTATTCTGCCCGCTCCCCACACACGCACTCACACACCCCTAAATATAGATAATGGGGGCAAATCCATAGAAGGAAGATGTGTCAGTACAACTATGCCTCTTGGTGTGGTGTGGGGGAAAGTCATGTTACGGACTCGCATCCGCATGCGACGCCGCGGCACGCCACGTCGTTGCCTGCTATGGCTCGTTCTTGGCTTAGCCTCGCAGGGATAGGGGGGGGGGCCCCCCCCCCCCCCCCCCCCGGCTCGGCCTCGCGCTAACGCGGCAGTGCACTCGTTTGACAGGCGTAGTGCGATAATTCTGTTTCCCCCCACACGCACCCACACACCCCTAAAAATAGATAATGGGAGCAAGTCCATACAAGGAAGAAGTGTCAGTACAACTACGCCCCTTGGTGCGGGGGCAAGTCATGTTACGGACTCGCCTCCGCATGCGACGCCGCGGCACGTCGCGTCGTCGCCTGCTATGGCTTGTTCCTGGCTCGGCCTCCCCGCCCCCCCCCCCCCCCCCCCCCCCCCCCCCCCCCCCCCCCCCCCCCCCGGCTCGGCCTCACGCTAACGCGGCAGTGCGCTCGTTTGACGGGCACAGTGCGGTTATTCTGTTCCGCCCCCCACATGCACTCACACACACCTAAAGATAGATAATGGGGGCAAGTCCATACAAGGAAGAAGTGTCAGTACAACTATGCCCCTCGATGCGGAGGCAAGTCATGTTAAGGACTCACCTCGGCATGTGACGCCGCGGCACGCCGCGTCGTTGCCTGCTACGGCTCGTTCTTGGCTCAGCCTCGCTAGGATGGGAGAGGAGGGTCCCTCCCCCCCCCCCAGCTCGGCCTCGCGCTAACGAGACAGTGCGCTCGTTTGACAGGCGCAGTGTGGTTATTCTGTCCCCCCCCACACACACGCATCCACACACCCCTGAAGATAGATAATGGGGGCAAGTCCATGCATGGAAGATGTGTCAGTACAACTAGGCCCCTCGGTGCGGGGGCAAGTCATGTTCCTGGCTCAGCCTCGCCGGGATGCGGCAGAGGGGTTCCGTCCCCCCTCCCTCCCAGGCTCGGCCTCGCGCTAACGCGGCAGTGCGCTCGTTTGACAGGCGCATTGTGGTTATTCTGTTCCCCGCCCCCACACGCACCCGCACACCCCTAAAGATAGATAATGGGGGCAAGTCCATACAAGGAAGATGTGCCAGTACAACTACACCCCTCAGTACGGGGGCAAGTCATGTAACGACTCGCCTCCTCATGTGACGTTGCGGCACGCCGCGTCGTCACCTGCTACGGCTCGTTCCTGGCTCGTCCTCGCCGGGATGGGGGAGGGGGGCCCCCCCCCCCCGGCACGACCTCGCGCTAACGTGGCAGTGCGCTCGTTTGACAGGCACAGTGCGGTTATTCTATTTTTCCCCGCCCCACACACCCACCCACCCACCCACACACCCCTAAAGATAGATAATGTGGGCAAGTCCATATAAGGAAGATGTGTCAGTACAACTATGCCCCTCGGTGCGGGGGAAAGTCATGTTACGGACTCGCCTCCGCATGCGATGCCACGGCACGCCGTGTCATCACCTACTACGGCTCGTTCCTGGCTCAGCCTCACCGGGATGGGGGAGGGGGCGCCCTCCACCGGGATGGGGGAGGGGCGCCCTCCCCCCCCCCCCCCCCCCCGGTTAGGCCTCGCGCTAACGCGGCAGTGCACTCGTTTGACAGGCATAGTGCGGTTATTCTGTTTTCCCCCACACGCACCCACACACATCCTAAAGATAGATAATGGGGCCAAGTCCATACAAGGAAGATGTGTCAGTACAATTATGCCCCTCGGTGCGAGGGCAAGTCATGTTACGGACTCGCCTCCGCACGCGATGCCGCGTCGTCGCCTGCTACGGCTCGTTCCTGACTCGGCCTCGCCGGGATGGGGGGGAGGGTCCCGACCCCCCTCCTACCCCGGCTCGGCCTCGTCCTAACGCGGAAGTGCGCTCATTTGACAGGCGTAGTGCGGTTATTCTGCCCTCCCCCCACACGCACCCACACACCCCTAAACATAGATAATGGGGGCAAATCCAAACAAGGAAGATGTGTCAGTACAACTATGCCTCTCGGTGCAGTGCGGGGGCAAGTCATGTTACAGACTCGCCTTCGCATGCGACGCCGCGGCACGCCACGTCGTCGCCTGCTACGGCTCGTTCCTGGCTCGGCCTCGCATGGATGGGTGAGGGGGCCCTCCCCCCCGGGGCTCGGCCTCGCGCTAACGCGGCAGTGCACTCGTTTGACAGGTGTAGTGCGGTAATTCTGTTTCCCTCCACACGCACCCACACACCCCTAAAGATAGATAATGGGGGCAAGTCCATACAAGGAAGATGTGACAGTACAACTATGCCCCTCGGTGCGGGGGCAAGTCATGTCACGGACTCGCCTCCGCATGCGACGCCGTGGCACGTCGCGTCGTCGCCTGCTACGGCTCGTTCCTGGCTCGGCCTCGCCGGGATGAGGGAGGGGGGTCCCGACCCCCTCCCCCCGGCTCGGCCTCGCGCTAACGCGGTAGTGCGCTCATTTGATAGGCGCAGTGCGGTAAATCCGTTCCCCCCACACACACCCACACACCCCTAAAGATAGATAATGGGGGCAAGTCCAACAAGGAAGATGTGTCAATACAACTATGTCCCTCTGCGGTGCGGTGCGTGGGTAAGTAATGTTACAGACTCGCCTCCGCATGCGACGCCGCGGCACGTCGCTTCGTCGCCTGCTACGGCTCGTTCCTGGCTCGGCCTCCCCGACCCCCCTCCCCCCCGGCTCGGCCTCGCGCTAACGCGGCAGTGCGCTCGTTTGACAGGCATAGTGCGGTTATTTTGTTCCGCCCCCCACACGCACTCACAGACTCCTAAAGATACATAATGGGGGCAAGTCCATACAAGGAAGAAGTGTGAGTACAACTATGCCCCTCGATGCGGGGGCAAGTCATGTTAAGGACTCACCTCCGCATGCGACGCCACGGCACGCCGCGTCGTCGCCTGCTACGGCTCGTTCCTGGCTCGGCCTCGTTGGGATGGGAGAGGGGGGTCCCTCCCCCCAGCTCGGCCTCGTGCTAACAAGATAGTGCACTCGTTTGACAGGCGCAGTGCGGTTATTCTGTCCCCCCCACACACACACGCATCCACACACCCTAAAGATAGATAATGAGGGCAAGTCCATGCATGGAAGATATGTCAGTACAACTAGGCCCCTCGGTGCGGGGGAAAGTCATGTTCCTGGCTCGGCCTCGCCGGGATGCGGCAGAGGGAGTCCCTCCCCCCATGCTCGGCCTCGCGCTAACGCGGCTATGCGCTCGTTTGACAGGCGCATTGCGGTTATTCTGTTCCCCGTCCCCACACGCACCCGCACACCCCTAAAGATAGATAATGGGGGAAAGTCCATACAAGGAAGATGTGTCAGTACAACTACGCCCCTCGGTGCGAGGGCAAGTCATGTTACTGACTCGCCTCCTCATGCGACGTCGCGGCACGCCGCATCGTCACCTGCTACGGCTCGTTCCTGGCACGGCCTTGCCGAGATGGGGGAGGGGGGTCCCTCCCCCCCCTCCCGGGCTCGGCCTCGCGCTAACACGGCAGTGCGCTCGTTTGACAGGCACAGTGCGGTTATTCTGTTTTCCCCCGCCCCACACACCCACCCACCCACCGACACACCCCTAAAGATAGATAATGGGGGCAAGTCCATATAAGGAAGATGTGTCAGTACAACTATGCCCCTCGGTGCGGGGGCAAGTCATGTTACGGACTCGCCTCCACATGCGACGCCGAGGCACGCCGCGTCGTCACCTGCTACGGCTCATTCCTGGCTCGGCCTCGCCGGGATGGGGGAGGGGGCGCCCTCTCCCCCCCCCCCCCCCCCCCCCCCCCCCCCCCCGGCTAGGCCTCGCGCTAACGCGGCAGTGCACTCGTTCGACAGGCATAGTGCGGTTATTCTATTTTCCCCCACACGCACCCACACACACCCTAAAGATAGATAATGGGGGCAAGTCCATACAAGGAAGATGTGTTAGTACAATTATGCCCCTCGATGCGAGGGCAAGTCATGTTACGGACTCGCTTCCGCATGCGACGCCGCGGCACGCCGTGTCGTCGCCTGCTACGGCTCGTTCCCGGCTCGGCCTCGTGCTAACGCGGCAGTGCGCTCGTTTGACAGGCGCAGTGCGGTTATTCTGTCCCCCCCACACGCACCCACACACCCCTAAAGATAGATAATGGGGGCAAGTCCAAACAAGGAAGATGTGTCAGTACAACTATGCCTCTCGGCGCGGTGCGGGGGCAAGTCATGTTACGGACTCGCCTCTGCATGCGACGCCGCGGAATGCCACATCGTCGCCTGCTACGGCTCGTTCCTGGCTCGGCCTCGCCGGGATGGGGGAGGGGGTCCCTCCCCCCTCCCCCGGCTCGGCCTCGCGCTAACACGGCAGTGCGCTCGTTTGACAGGCACATTGCGGTTATTCTGTCCCCCCCCCACACGCACCCACACACCCCTAAAGATGGATAATGGGGGCAAGTCCATACAAGGAAGATGTGTTAATACAACTATGCCCCTCGGTGCGAGGGCAAGTCATGTTACGGACTCGCCTCCGCATGCGACGCCGCGGCACGCCGCGTCGTCGCCTGCTACGGCTCATTCCTGGCTCGGCCTCGCAGGGATGGGGGAGGGGGGGCCCCCCCCCCCCCCCCCCCCCCCCGGCCCGGCCTCGCGCTAACGTGGCAGTGCGCTCTTTTGACAGGCGCAGTGCAGTTATTCTGTTTCCCCCCACGCGCACCCACACACCGCTAAAGATAGATAATGGGGGCAAGTCCATACAAGGAAGATGTGTCAGTACAACTATGCCCCTCAGTGCGGGGGCAAGTCATGTTACGGACTCACCTCCGCATGTGACGCCGCGGCACGCTGCGTCGTCGCCTGCTACTGCTCTTTCCTGGCTCGGCCTCGCCGGGATGGGGGACGGAGGGTCCCGACCCCCCTCCTCCCCGGCTCGGCCTCGCGCTAACGCGGCAGTGCGCTCGTTTGATAGGCGCAGTGCGATAATTCTGTTCCCCCCTCCACACGCATCCACACCCCCCTAAACATTGATAATGGGGGCAAGTCCAAATAAGGGAGATGTGTCAATACAACTATGCCCCTCGGTGCGGTGCGATGTGGTGCGGGGGCAAGTCATGTTACGAACTCGCCTCCGCATGCGACGCCGCGACACGCCGCGTCGTCGCCTGCTACTGCTCGTTCCTGGCTCAGCCTCGCCGACCCCCCTTCCTCCGACTCGGCCTTGCGCTAACGCGGCAGTGCGCTTGTTTGACAGGCACAGTGCGGTTATTCTGTCCCCCCCACACGCACGCACACACCCCTAAAGATAGATAATGGGGCAAGTCCATATACGGAAGATGTGTCAGTACAACTATGCCCCTCGGTGCGGGGGAAAGTCATGTTACGGACTCGCCTCCGCATGCGACGCTGCGGCATGCTGCGTCGTCGCCCGCTACAGCTCGTTCCTGGTCGGCCTCACCGGGAGGGGGGAGGGGGGGCCCCCCCCCCCCCCCCGGGCTAGGCCTCGCGCTAACACGGCAGTGCACTCGTTTGACAGGCGTAGTGCGGTTATTTTGTTTTCCCCCACACGCACCCACACACACCCTAAAGATAGATAATGGGGGCAAGTCCATATAAGGAAGATGTGTGAGTACAATTATGCCCCTCGGTGCGAGGGCAAGGCATGTTACGGACTCGCCTCCGCATGCGATGCCGCGGCACGCCGCGTCGTCGCCTGCTATGGCTCGTTCCCGGCTCGGCCTTGCCGGGAAGGGGGAGGGGGTCCCGACCCCCTCCCCTGCCCGGCTCGGCCTCGTGCTAACGCGGCAGTGCGCTCGTTTGACAGGCGCAGTGCGGTTATTCTGTCCCCCTCCCACACGCACCCACACACCCCTAAAGATAGATAATGGGGGCAAGTCCAAACAAGGAAGATGTGTCAGTACAACTATGCCTCTCGGTGCGGTGCGGGGGCAAGTCATGTTACGGACTCGCCTCTGCATGCCACGCCGCGGAACGCCACATCGTCGCCTGCTACAACTCGTTCCTGGCTCGGCCTCGCCAGGATGGGGGAGGGGGTCCCTCCCCCTCCCCCGGCTCGGCCTCGCGCTAACACGGCAGTGCGCTCGTTTGACAGGAACATTGCGGTTATTCTGTCCCCCCCCCACATGCACCCACACACCCCTAAAGATGGATAATGGGGGCAAGTCCATACAAGGAAGATGTGTTAATGCAACTATGCCCCTCGGTGCGAGGGCAAGTCATGTTACGGACTCACCTCCGCATGCGACGCCGCGGCACGCCGCGTCGCCGCCTGCTACGGCTCATTCCTGGCTCGGCCTCGCAGGGATGCGGGAGGGGGCCCCCCCCCCCCCCCCGGCCCGGCCTCGCGCTAACGTGGCAGTGCGCTCTTTTGACAGGCGCAGTGCAGTTATTCTGTTTCCCCCCACGCGCACCCACACACCCCTAAAGATAGATAATGGAGGCAAGTCCATACAAGGAAGAAGTGTCAGTACAACTATGCCCCTCGGTGCGGGGGCAAGTCATGTTCCGGACTCACCTCCGCATGTGATGCTGCGGCACGCCGCGTCGTCGCCTGCTACTGCTCGTTCCTGGCTCGGCCTTGCCGGGATGGGGGACGGAGGGTCCCGACCCCCCTCCTCCCCGGCTCGGCCTCGCGCTAACGTGGCAGTGCGCTCGTTTGATAGGCGCAGTGCGGTAATTCTGTTCCCCCCTCCACACGCATCCACACACCCCTAAAGATAGATAATGGGGGCAAGTCCAAACAAGGGAGATGTATCAATACAACTATGCCCCTCGGTGTGGTGCGTTACGGTGCGGGGGCAAGTCATGTTACGGACTCGCCTCCGCATGCGACGCCGCGACACGTCGCGTCGTCGCCTACTACGGCTCGTTCCTGGCTCAGCCTCGCCGACCCCCCTTCCTCCGACTCGGCCTCGCGCTAACGCGGCAGTGCGCTTGTTTGACAGGTACAGTGCGGTTATTCTGTCCCCCCCCCACACACGCACCCACACACCCCTAAAATAGATAATGGGGCAAGTCCATATAAGGAAGATGTGTCAGTACAACTATGCCCCTCGGTGCGGGGGCAAGTCATGTTACGGACTCGCCTCCGCATGCGACGCTGCGGCATGCTGCGTCGTCGCCCGCTACGGCTCGTTCCTGGACGGCCTCGCCGGGATGGGGGAGGGGGATCCCTGCCCCCCTCCCCCCCACCTGACTCGGACTCGCGCTAACGCGATAGTGCGCTCGTTTGACAGGCGCAGTGCAGTTATTATTTTCCGCCCCCCACACGCACTCACACACTCCTAAAGATAGATAATGGGGGCAAGTCCATACAAGGAAGAAGTGTCAGTACAACTATGCCCCTCGATGTGGGGGCAAGTCATGTTACAGACTCGCCTCCGCATGCGACGCCGCGTCGTCTTCTACTACGGCTCATTCCTGGCTCGGCCTCGCTAGGATGGGAGAGGGGGTCCCTTCCCCTAGCTCGGCCTCGCGCTAACGAGACAGTGCGCTCGTTTGACAGGCGAAGTGCTGTTATTCTGTTCCCGCCCCCCCCCACACACACACACGCGCGCGCGCGCGCATCCACACACCCCTAAAGATAGATAATGGGGGCAAGTCTATGCATGGAAGATGTGTCAGTACAACTAAGCCCCTCGGTGCAGGGGCAAGTCATGCTCTTGGCTCGGCCTCGCCGGGATGGGGCAGAGGGGGTCCCTCCCCCCTCCCCCCGGCTCGGCCTCGCGCTAACGCGGCAGTGCGCTCGTTTGACAGGCGCAGTGCAGTTATTATGTTCCCTGCCCCCACACGCACCCGCACACCCCTAAAGATAGATAATGGGGGCAAGTCCATACAAAGAAGATGTGTCGGTACAACTATGCCCCTCAGTGTGGGGGCAAGTCATGTTACGGACTCGTCTCCTCATGCGACGTCGTGGCACGCCGCGTCGTCACCTGCTACGGCTCGTTCCTGGCTCGGCCTCACCGGGATGGGGGAGGGGGGCCCTCCCCCCGGCTCGGCCTCGCGCTAACAAGGCAGTGCGCTTGTTTGACAGGAACAGTACGGTTATTATATTTCCCCCCGCCCACACACACACACACCCACACACCCCTAAAGATAGATAATGGGGGCAAGTCCATATAAGGAAGATGTGTCAGTACAACTATGCCCCTCGGTGCGGGGGCAAGTCATGTTACGGACTCGCCTCCGCATGCGACACCACGGCACGCCGCGTCGTCGCCTACTACGGCTCGTTCCTGGCTCCGCCCCCCCCGGGGGGGGGGGGGGGGGGCCCCCCCCCCCCCCGGCTAGGCCTCGCGCTAACGCGGCAGTGCACTCATTTGACAGGCGCAGTGTGGTTATTCTGTTTCCCCCCAGAGGTGCAGTACAACTATGCCCCTCGGTGCAAGCGCAAGTCATGTTACGGACTCGCCTCCGCATGTGACACCGCGGCACGCCGCGTCGTCGCCTGCTATGGCTCGTTCCTGGCTCGGCCTCGCCGGGACGGAGGAGCGGGGGCCCGACCCCCCCCCCCCCCCCCGGCCCGGCCTCGCGCTAACGCGGCTGTGCGCTCGTTTGACAGGCACAGTGCGGTTATTCTGTCCCCCACCACACGCACCCACACACCCCTAAAGCTAGATAATGGGGGCAAGTCCAAACAGGGAAGATGTGTCAGTACAACTATGCCTCTCGGTGCGGTGCGGGGGCAAGTCATGTTACGGACTCGCCTCCGCATGCGACGCCGCGGCACGCCGCGTCTTCGCCTGCTTCGGCTCGTTCCAGGCTCGGCCTCGCCGCGATGGCGGAGGGGGGTCCATCCCCCTCCCCTGTCTCGGCCTCGCGCTAACGCGGCAGTGCGCTCGTCTGACAAGCACATTGCGGTTATTCTGTTCCCGCCCCACACGCACCCACACACCCCTAAAGATACATAATGGGGGCATGTCCATACAAGGAAGATGTGTCAGTACAACTATGCCCCTCGGTGCGGGGGCAAGTCATGTTATGGACTCGCCTCCGCATGCGACGCCACGGCATGCCGCGTCGTCGCCTGCTACGGCTCGTTCCTGGCTCGGCCTCACTGGGATGGGGGAGGGGGCGCCCTCCCCCCCCCCTCCGGCTAGGCCTCGCGCTAATGCAGTAGTGCACTCATTTGACATGCGCAATGTGGTTATTCTGTTTCCCCCCATAGGCGCAGTACAACTATGCCCTCGGTGCGAGGGAAAGTCATGTTACGGACTCGCCTCGGCATGCGACGCCGCGGCACGCCGCGTTGTCGCCTGCTACGGCTTGTTCCTGGCTCGGCATCGCCAGGATGGGGGAGGGGGGAACCGACCCCCCCCCCCCCCCCCCCGGCTCCGCCTCGTGCTAACTCGGCAGTGCGCTCGTTTGACACGTGCAGTGCGGTTATTCTGTCCCCCCCCCCACATGCACCCACACACCCCTAAAGATAGATAATGGGGGCATGTCCAAACAAGGAAGATGTGTCAGTACAGCTATGCCTCTCGGTGCGGTGCGGGGGCAAGTCATGTTACGAACTCGCCTCCGCATGCGACGCAGCGGCACGCCGCGTCGTCGCCTGCTACGGCTCGTTCCTGGCTCGGCCTCGCCGAGATGGGGGAGGGGGTCCCTCCCCCCTCCCCCCGGCTCAGCCTCGCGCTAACGCGGTAGCGCGCTCGTTTGACAGGCGCATTGCGGTTATTCTGTTTCCCCCCACACGCACCCATACACCCCTAAATATAGATAATGGGGGCAAGTCCATACAAGGAAGATGTGTCAGTACAACTATGCCCCTCGGTGCGGGGCAAGTCATGTTACGGACTCGCCTCCGCATGCGACGCCGCGGCACGACTAGTCGTCGCCTGCTACGGCTCGTTCCTGGCTCGGCCTCGCAGGGATGGGGGAGGGGGGCCCTAACCCCCCCCCCCCCGGCTCGGCCTCGTGCTAACGCGGTAGTGCACTTGGTTGACAGGCGCAGTGCGGTTATTCTGTCCCCCCCACACACACACACCCACACACCCCTAAAGATAGATAATGGTGGCAAGTCCATACAAGGAAGATGTGTTAGTACAACTATGCCCCACGGTGCGGGGGCAAGTCCTGTTACGGACTAGCTTCCGCACGCGATGCCGCGGCATGCGGCGTCGTCTCCTGCTACGGCTCGTTCCTGGCTCAGCCTCGCCGGGATGGGGAGGGGGTCCCGACCCCCTCCCCCCAGCTCGGCCTCGCGCTAACGTGGCAGTGCGCTCGTTTGATAGGCGCAATGCGGTAATTCTGTTCCCCCCTACACGCACCCACACACTCCTAAAGATAGATAATGGGGGCAAGTCCAAACAAGGAAGATGTGTCAATACAACTATGCCCCTCGGTGCGGTGGGGTGCGGTGCGGGGGCAATTCATGTTACGGACTCGCCTCCGCATGCGACGCCGCGGCACGTCGCGTCGTCGCCTGCTACGGCTCATTCCTGGCTCGGCCTCGCCGACCTCCCTCCCCCCGGGCTCGGCCTCGCGCTAACGCGGCAGTGCGCTCGTTTGACAGGTACAGTGCGGTTATTATGTCCCTCCCACACGCACACGCACCCACACACCCCTAAAGATAGATAATGGGGGCAAGTCCATACAAGGAAGATGTGTCAGTACAACTATGCCCCTCGGTGTGGGGGCAGGTCATGTCAGGGACGCGCCTCCGCATGCGACGCTGCGGCACGCTGCGTCGTCGCCTGCTACGGCTCGTTCCTGGTCGGCCTCGCCGGGATGGGGGAGGGGTGTCCCTGGCCCCCCTCCCCCTGGCTCGGCCTCGCGCTGACGCGGCAGTGTGCTTGTTTGACAGGTGCAATGTGGTTATTATGCCCCCCCCCCACACACACACGCACCCATGCACCCCTAAAGATAGATAATGGGGGCAATTCCAAACAAGGAAGATGTGTCAGTACAACTATGCCCCTCGGTGCGGTGCGGGGGCAAGTCATGTTACGGAGTCGCCTCGGCATGCGACGCTGCGGCACGCCGCGTCGTCGCCTACTACGGCTCGTTCCTGGCTCGTCCTCGCCGGGATGGGGGAGGGGGGTTCCCGACCCCTCTCCCCCCGGCTCGGCCTCGCGCTAACGCGGCAGTGCGCTCGTTTGACAGGCACAGTGCGGTTATTCTATTTTCCCCCGCCCCACACACCCACCCACCCACCCACACACTCCTAATGATTGATAATTGGGGCAAGTCCATACAAGGAAGATGTGTCAGTACAACTATGCCCCTCAGTGCGGGGGCAAGTCATGTTACGGACTCGCCTCCGCATGCGACGGTGCGGTGCGCCGCGTCGTCGCCTGCTACGGCTCATTCCTAGAACAAAACTCACAAGAACTAAAACAAAAAGAAATCAGTCCAAGTTCCTAGAACAATACTCACAAGAACTAGACACAAAAAGAAATCAGTCCAAGTTACTAGTGGAGTCAAGTATTAGATTCAAACAAACAAAGAAAGAAAAATTGACCGCCCAAGGATCGGTGCAGGCCCTGACGATGCTAGATACTTGAACTCAAGCCCGTGGGCGAATCCCTAGTAATCCGCACAACACAGGGCCTGTCGTCGAGGGCCCACAGGTCATCAAAGAGAGAGAGCGTCGGGTATAAGCGCTCAGGTAAGTATTCAGAGGAGTTCGACCGGTGAGACTCGGCTGCCCTTATAAACAGGTCTACATCCCCCTCAACTAGCGAGGTGGGACTAAACCCAGAGGGCGCGCACGCCACACTACACAGCCGCGCGGACCAGCTATCTGGGCCGAGAACAACGACTCAGGCGGATGGCCCAACACAATAGTTCGCCCCATTACAAAATTCCAGCCGATCACACACAAAAAATAAAAAAATGCATATAATTTAAAAAAACATCACAAGAAAATTAGTTCAAAACCAAATAATGTAAAAAGTTCAAACACATGTTAATTGTAAGAACTAAATATATATATATATATATATTATTGAAAATTAAACGTAGAAGATTGTAATAAAAATTATACAAACAAGTTTATAAAAAGTTCAACTACTACAATTCATAAGGTTTAATTAAAAAAAGAAGTACCGTGCAGCAAAGATTAAATTCTTTTAATTTTTAAAGATACTAGAACTATCATTATTCAACTGTAAAAAAGAAAAAATTGTGCTCCAAGAATTCATGTAAAAAAGTAAGGAAAAAATGATATACAACAAACAAATTTGATTGGTAATTGACAACCTAAATAGTTCAATACTATCATTAACAACATGTAAGTTCAGCAAAAAACCCAAAAGGGGTCCTACAAACGTCATCAGCGTATACTTCCATCTGTGAGCTATGTACATGAAAATATCCCAGTCAAAACAAAAGGATACCCATCAGTTCAACTATGAATTGTTCCAGTTCAAATATAAAGAATATATAAAAAAATAGTTATACTTGAGCAGAACAAAAGCAAAGCATTACATAAATTGTTCCAAACCATCTGATAATACCATAGAATTCAACCAGCTCACATGCAAAATGTTTTAAAGAAAAAATACTGCAACATAATCAAACACTCAGAAATCTCACAACCGGCGTCATTTGCCACATTTAAACCTACAGCACATAAATTTTGAACGTCGGAGAGTCATCTTCCCTGCAGAACATAACCATAACCATATCACTATCCTCAAATTCAGACTCTGCCACAAACTCCTTCCACCCAGTAGTTAGGTTGATGCAACCATCAAAGTCAATGTGGTAGGCAACTTCCATCCATTGATACCCGTTTTTGTCTGAAGTCTCCATCATCAGTATCCCGGAACTAGGAGCAACAATCTTGATCCTGGGTGACATTTTCTGCAAATGGGCATGGGAGTAGAAAACAAAGTGAACACCTGACATAACTGAATTTTTTCAAAGATCTAGGTACGGTTGCATAACAAACTGAAAAGAAAAAATATACCAGTTGAACCAAAACAATAACACCAAAACTAACTAGTCACATGAACTGACTAAACTGAAGAAATATACATATCAATACACCTACAGTAAAAACATCTGACAAAAAACAGATCAAGGATTATACAAAAATGGATAAAATACTGTTAAGTAATGAGCAAATACACACAGAAATCCCTACTGTTTAATTCAGACAAACCAAATAAAAATTATGGACAAACTATTGCTAAAACTAAACTACAGATTCAGTCCATGGGATTCAAAAAGAGACCTACAAAAAAGTAGAAAACAAAACGAATAGAAACACATACCCATGATTCCTTCAAGTCCCCAGCCGTCAGGCGACAAACATAGGGTGCACGAAAACCATGGTTGTTGTACAGAAGAAAAGAAAGTTGGCCACGGCGCTGAGTCTGGGTGAGATCCAAACCAGATTCGTACACACAGCCTTCAGCTATGCGCGCCATCTTTGCCAAGCATCCGCATGAACAATCCTCCATGGAAAACACAAGAACGGGGAAGAAAACAACAAAGAGAAGAGGGAGGAACCTAGATCTGATTCTGGAAGAAGGAAGAAAAAGGATGGGGAGACTGAGCCACACACCACACATAGATGGATGGAATTTATAGCCAGGGAGACTCGCAGATTATAAAAATAATAAATAGGCAGGTGGGCAGCCAGCTGGTAGAAAATAATTATTATACAAGCCATGCAACTTTTGACCGCAAATCAGTTCAACTTAAGATAAAATAGCAGTTCAAAAACTACACATGACAAACATATGCAGATAAAACAACACATTCAGAGGGAGACAGTTGAATTCATTTATTCATTCAAACATCTGCTCCCTCACAACACAAATCTTAAAAACATAATATTCACTACTTCAGTCATAATGATCAAAGAAACAACACCATTTAGCCCTGGTGGATGGATGTGGAGCCATGGTTGCTCTCGCCCTAGCCCAACTGATGATCTGAACATGGTTCCTTCCCCTGCCATCTAGGAAAACAAGCTCCAGTTCATTGGAGTTGCAAGTATCCATAACCTTGCGCGCAAGGCGTCTGTTGAACTCTGCATCCACTTCCTCCTCGGCAGCACGTCGTGCCATCTGCCTGCGCCTCCTCCTCCTCCTCTGCTCCGCTTCTACAGCCCTCACATCGACGGCTTCCCCCTCCTCCTCTGTGACCTCTCCCAGCTCAGGATCCATCTGGCTTTTCTTTTGGTTGCAGCTGGTGGAACGAAAGTGACAGAGCGCTCGGGCTTTATATTCAAAGTGCAGAGGTATGGGTAGGCAGCCAGTACAAAATACTTGCTCCGATGTCAATGCACAGTAATACAAGCTTTGACACGGAGCAGTCCAACTACACATACGGCAGCAATTCAAAACAACACTGAAAAACCCGCAACTTAATTACACAATTTGACCAGATTACAAGAAATCCTAGGCTACGGTCAGCCACCAAACACCACCTCCGCCAACGACCAAATCACATGGGAATCCGGGGTAGAAACAACTCAAGAAGCAAAGTTGACAACAAAAATCTAATCAGACAATCCTCAACTATCTCCCTGCAACGCCAATTCAAAAATAAAACATCAGAAAAAGAAGAACACATTTCCATGGCGGCGATGGCCAACGACCAAGAACACCAAAACTTCTAATCAGAAATTACAGTCAAATAATCTCGAAAAACTCTCACCCACAGATCATTCTCACATCCAAAACAACAAACCGGACATAAAATTGAGGCATACGAACATGAGATAAACACCAACACCCAAAACACGTCCGCCGCCAAATGCCCACGCCGTCACTTCCGGTGACTCCAGATCGCAAAACACAACCAAGTGAGTGTGCGCACGTACGGAACCCCTTACATGTCTCCTCTGACAACAAATGGCCCGCAGCACCGCGCCAGAGAACGCCCAGAAGCTCCACGTTGCATCCCCTGTTTCCGCCATCGTACACGCTGGAAGATAAGTTCAAGTAAAAAACCGCGTCAGTCCAACCTGCAAACCGTGTCCGTTCAAGTAGGGTAACAGAATATATAGTAACCCTATATATATATATATATATATATATATATATATATATATATATATATATATATATATATATAAGCCTGAGCGCATTATAATTAGCATGCGCTCTGGTTGCTTGCCCCAATCGACTCAACTAGTCATCCGCTAATTAGATGAAGCATGCCCACCACTTTCACCGAATGGGAACTCTGTAACGGAATATAGTAATGGATCTCGACTTCGCACCTACAAATTGCACCGTAATGAGTTATGGGAACACGATAATGGATCCTAGAAGTTTGCAATGAATGCAACATTGGAACGAAGTCACGTAATTAGTGTAGGGTACATGATAATGAAATGATTTATATTATGAGACTTATTTTGTGTGAAAGTAATTATACCAAAAAAGGTTAGTATTAATCCAAAAATATTTTTATGGGTACTTAGGTCGTAGCTAGTTATGCTGTGATTGGGTCTTTCTAATTTTACATTTCTTTCATTTACATCTTGGTTTTATTTTAGTTGCTAAAATAATTGATTTATACCAAATAGTAATGCTATTACTGAGGCCCTGGCGTAAGTATAAATTGGCAAGAAGGAAGGTGTAACACCATAAACCCTCTATAGTAATGCAATTACTATGCTCTAGTGACTGTAGTAATTAGCAAATAGGAAATGCTCTATAGTAAGGCTCTAGTGGCTAGTAGTAATAATTAGCATGCAGAAAACTTTCTATAGTAAGGTTGGTCATAGTGGAGAGAAACTTATACTAGTGTCATGCATATGACACTAGTCTAAGTTACTACCTTCATACTACAAAGTAACATAGTAGTAGTGTCATAGATGGTTTCATTATTTAGTTTGTAGACTCATCTCCGCTTGGGGAGCGCTATGTCACACTAACATTTTATGTTACTCTAAACACATCTCTCTTCATTAAATACACACCACATAAGCAAATTTATCTTGAAATGCGCTATATTACTAGCTAAGTTACTCCCACTATGATCGTCCTTTGAATCTTTCCAAAGTAAAATATATACCTTAATAGAGACGACATGCTTGATATACCCAAGGTACGGTAGATGGAAATTATATACCAAAGAAATATACATCCCAAAAATGATATACCCAAGGTACGATAAAGAGAAATGATATACTAAGAAATATTTCTCCCCAAAATTATATGCACCAAGATTATAATTAAAGTGTGACATACTCCAAAATCGATATACCCAAGAAATATTTGTGAGTATGGAACGTTCGTTCCACTTCATATGTAGGTTCGCACCTAGGACATTATACGTGCATATATGATACCTTCGAACGTTATATTCTACATTGGGTCAAGTTTCCATATGGTGCATATTAAGTTCGAAGGTATCATATATGCACGTATAATGTCCTGGGTGCGAACATTGTATAACGTCCATATGGAGAGAGAGAGAGAGAGAGAGAGAGAGAGAGAGAGAAATCAGCAATAAATGCCTCTTGATTTATATTCTGCATTGGGTCAAGTTTCCATATGGACGTTATATTCTATCCCAACACAAAAATGGACATTGTATGTTAGTTATTGTATAGGCATTTTTTTGCATGATATATTTATCGTAGGTATCACATACTCTCCACTATGTATAAAAAACTGATGGAGATACATGAATAGGTTGGGCTCGATGAAAAAAACATTACCCACATACGTATGGTCTCATACTATGGGTACATGATACCTTATAATTTTCTTAAAAGTCTCAAACATCTGTGGGTATATGATACCTTCTTTACATTGAGTGCAAGTTTCCGTATGGACATTATATTCTATCTCTACAAAAAATGGCGTTATATCCTAATTACTAGATAGCTATGTTTTTGTATGATATATGTATCGTACGTATCACATACTCTCCACTATGTATAAAGAACTGATGTGTATATCATTTTTTTTATTCTGTGTGTTGTTTAGTAATTTCTAGGCATGTCAATAGTTTTGCTAGTTTGTTGGTTATGTCAATCTTTATATATTTTAAATATGGCAACTGTTTATTCTTTTGCGGTATATTATTGCTAGGTATGTCACATATAATGGGTATATATTTTCTGGAATATGGTCCATGGGTATGTCACACTTATTAACTCTTATAATGTAAAATGCATTGGATATGACATACCCACAATATTTAAAAATATTTGTGGGTTTCGATTCCTTGGAGTGCTTTTCTAAAGTGAAAAAGAACACATTGCATTTTTGTACCATAGTTTTCTAATAGCTATCAGGTAATAAAAGCGGGAAAATGTTTCAGCCACAATACAACTGTGGGTAAGTGAAATTTATGAATATGCTTGAGATATTTGGTCTAATATGTGAGCTATGAATTATTCTCCTTGAACACATTACTACCATTTGTTTAAATTAGATTATACTGGAAAAAATACGTCCCATATACCTCCTATTAATACACGCATGAAAAAATATCTCCATATACCTAAGAACATGAATGTATACAAATCAAGAGGCATTTATTGCTGATTTCTCTCTCTCTCTCTCTCCTATTTCTATTAGTGACTCCAAATATGCAACATTGTCATGCAGATTATTCTCTTTCCTTTTTTTCTACTACAGAATTGTTCCCATGCATGATGCGCATGAGCCTTATTTATGGTATCCAATTAGCGACTAATGCATTAATACACTACACATACCCATTGCAATAGCACACATCTAAATGCAACCGAGTGGTGGAAAGGCAAGGAGCCTGGGCACCCAGGTGTCCCAAACGGCCGTCCTATATATATATAGTGCGATGAGTGAAGAGAAACCACAAGGGTATTAGTCCGCAGTCGTCATATGCAACCCGTGTCAACTTCGTTCTCTGAAGATTAAATGGATTCTTAACAACGATGTGTAGCATCTAATGTTCTTGTATGAAATAGATTGTTGTAAATGGTGAATTGTGTCAACTTCGTTCTCAGAAGATTAAACAACGATGTGTAGCATCTAATGTTCCTGCATGAAATAGATTGTTGTAAATGGTGAATTGTTTCTAGGACAGATTCTTGCTCATGTAATCGAATATTCGTAAATCTGGGAGCAACATCAAACCTGTCCTGTTATTCAGAACCACCGTCTGTTGTCCCATTTGAAGCGCAAAGAGTGAATTTTTCTATCATGCACTATATCAGAGTATTCTGTTCATGAGGACAGTGGAACAAACCAGCATTCAAAACTGGAGTTAGGAGGATAAAAACAAATATACAAAAATAGAAGAATGAACTTCCTTTGTGTTGTAATGTCTACAAATACTATCAATGGTTTGTAATCAGTGTACATGAGAATACAGAGTACAGCATCACACGACCCTACTCTGGAGCTGGTAAATAATAGAGTTGGCAACCAGCGAAGGGAAATTCCTTGGGGAAAAAAAAAGTTTCAGGAAAGGTGGACGAAGAAAAGACACTCTCATCATCAATCAAGAAAAGAGAAAGGTGGAGAGACTGACGATCAGAGAAAAGATAAAAAGGAAGAAATAAATAATTTACATGTTGCTATTCTAATATCTATTGTCCAGCTAACTTTGTGACTTCTGATTGGTCCTCCAGGTTCGCTACCTCGGATGAGCCTTCTAGTTTCTTCAAACCATCTTCACAGCAGTTGCTAATATCAAAGTTAGTCACAGATAACTTGGTGACTTCTGATTGGTCCTCCAGGTTCGCTACCTCGGATGAGACTTCTAGTTTCTTCAAACCATCTTCACAGCAGTTGCTAATATCAAAGTTGGTCACAGATAACTTGGTGACTTCTGATTGGTCCTCCAGGTTCACTATCTGGGATGCGCCATCTAGTTTCTTCAAACCATCTTCGCAGTGTTGGCTAATATCCAAGTTGGTCACAGCTAACTTAGTGACTTCTGATTGGTCCTCCAGGTTCACTACCTCGGATGAGCCTTCTAGTTTCTTCAAACCTTCTTCGGAGTAGTTGCTGATATCAAAGTTGGTCACAGCATGAACACCACGGAGCTGAATTGCTGCTAGGTCATACGCTTCAGCTGCCTCCACTTCAGTTTCTGCCAACCAAGCACAATTCCTTCTTCATTCACAATAAGTTTCAACTCACAGTGATTCTCTCACTCAAAATAGTTTTCAACACAAGGTTAATGCCACCAGTTACTAAAATCAGTACTCACCAAAGGTCCCAAGATAGATGTCTTTAGTGTCTCTACTCTCACCAATCCTACCAATACGTGCTTGCCATTTACCATCCTTTCGTCTGTTTAGTCCAAGTGAGTGGATAAAGTTAAAATTTGCTGTAGAACCGAACATGAAGAATTCTTAAGTTTTAATACAGCAGAAAATTTTCAGTTGCAAAAGGAAACAAGATGGATCAAAATCCTACAAATTTATTTCACCAGACTAGATAATTCTTTATATGTATTCCTGAAGTATAGAATAGCACCTTGTTACACCCCTGTATGACGATGTTCCTCTTGAGAAACAACTACTCTGCCTGAAATAATCATAAGAACAGTTTGAAAAACTAGCACATAGGTTTTAAACCTGCAATATTCAACTATATAACAGACCTCCTTATGTAGGCCACAAATTCATCTTGATTCATGCTCTTCATGATCTCAATTTCTTTTGCATAATCAGAAATCTAGAGAACAATTAGAAGTTAATTCCATTTTCCTGTATAACAAGATGCCAGTTCCTCAAAATACACAAAACAACAAACACTTCATACATTGAAGTTTAGTTTGGTGGGTTGAGTTATGCCCCAATATTTCAGGGCCGCAAGGTCATGTGCCCTTGCAGCATTCTCTTCAGTAACATAGCTTCCTGTAATGCCAAAATGAAGATTAAATTGAGCTGTTTTTAAGTTCAATCAAAACTCACTCTATGATGGCAGGCAGTATAAGTTACCCAAGTACACTGAAGAAGCACAATGGCAGCCAAAGGTAGAAACCGATCCCATGCAGAACATCCAAAGAAAAATAATCAGTTAGGGAGAGTGAAGATGCTAAGTGCACAATTAAATGTTGCATTGTATAACAAAAAGCACTAGGATTCTCAAATGCCTAATCCCTACAGAAAGAAGAGAAACACTTAATAGAGACATTTGATAATACCCTTCTCCTCTTATTATTATGAAAGAAAAAAGGTGTACTCTATTGCGCTTGCACAAAATTTATCATCCTACATCAACCAAGGGTTTCAAGGTGTCATAGTAAGAAGGAATATCAATAAACAATTTACTGATCTAACAGAGATGTTGTTCCTGTATTCCCATACAAACATTCATTAATCCAGAGCAGCAATCATCCTATATTAGCATTACGACCTAGTCCGCTTTTAGTAACTCGAACTATGGTGCCACATATTATGAT
The DNA here is from genome assembly GCF_003073215.2 of Triticum urartu. Taxonomy (NCBI): domain Eukaryota; kingdom Viridiplantae; phylum Streptophyta; class Magnoliopsida; order Poales; family Poaceae; genus Triticum; species Triticum urartu. The sequence continues at coordinate 333,875,429 of NC_053028.1, read as the reverse complement.
TTGTAAATTAGAAGACACAGTATGTGCATCCTGCAACTATCCCAGTGTTTCCATTCAAGTGCAAGTGATAACTGATCAGTGCCCTCTCAGCATTTCCAAGTTAAACCATAGATAGTTTCGTTGGGCTCTGAAAATCATTGAATGAGCAGGCTAGAGTGTGGACAGCAAAACTACGCACCATGCTTGCCCTTGCGCTTGCGCCCCTCAACCTGGCTGGTGTTGTCCCAGAGGTGTGCCTCGTACTTGCCGCTCCACTTGAGCCTGTCCCCAGCATACGCACGAACACAAACAATCGAGTCAACAACACACAGGGACAGCCAGCCCTACCAATGAACAGTAACAACGTCCTGCCTAGCTTGCCCACCTCGTCACGCCGTGGTAGCGCGACGACCGGGGCGCCGCGCACTTGCGCATGGCCTCCGCCACCAGCTTCCCGCCGCCGGGGGCCGTCTTCCCCTTGTCGGCGACGGCGACGGCGGCAGGCTGCTCATCGAGCGCCGCGATCTCTACGCCTTCCCCCGCGGCGGTCGGGTTCTCCTGGCGAGGTGGAGAAGGGGGAGGGGGAGGGGCAGGGGTGGTGGTGATGGCTGTTGGGTCCGGGGAGTGGGGCTGGACGGTGGTGGCCATCGCCGCAGCTTTCGCGCGAATCTTCAAGTGGGTTATTATTACACGATTTGGGCGGAGAAACCCTAGCTAGCCCTACGAGGGGTGGAGGAAAGAGCCGGTGCGTGACTGCGTCGTTGTGTTTCCGCCCGATTCGCTTCGCTGCCTCTAGTCTAGGCTAAATAATCATCCGGCTTCTCATTAGCGCATGTTTACGAAGCCAATGCATTGCAACGAGGAATACACATTTAGTAGATATATAAATGTTAATATAATTTTTGGAGATATAAACCATATCACGAGGGAGGGTCTCCTTCTTGTGCCTTCCATGTCTGCTGCCATCCGATGATTTGCGCCCAGATAACCGCCGCGCGATTGGTAGGAACAGGATCTGCTCCACTACGATGTCGGCCGATGTGGTCTAGCCGAGTGAGCACCCCACCCTCTGCCTCCCCCCTCCACCTCACCTCCTGCTCCCGGATGCGGAGCGCCACCGGCAGGACACAACGTGATTCCTGCTGCAAATTCGGTCACGTGTTTTTAGGGGTAGCCGGCTGGCCACCACTCCAGCTCCGTTACGGAAAACAGCGAGCATGTTGTTCAGTTGTTGCACACCGTGGCCTAGAACATTCATGGTGCGTCATTATATTTTATTCGGTGCTGAAACATTTGGTGCTATGAATTGAAATAGTCTAATATACAGATACGCATTAGAATTTAGTTGTTGGTCGTGGATCCATGGTCCTCCCACGTTTATTTCATTTTAGACATAGCAATTGAAGTATAAAAGAAACAAAAATATGTAGACTACGGTTGCTAAAACAAAACTGTTATGGGATTTACTTACTATACAAGTAAATGCTAAGTTAATGAAAAGAGAAGGTCGATGTGGTGCCTGTCTGACCAAATTTTTGGTTACATGTTCCACTAATATACAAGTAAGTTTTTAGTTCTTAAAGAAAAACTATTATGGGATTCAATTACTACAAGTAAAATTTTAGTTACTATAAACATGACTGCTTTTTTTGGTTGCCTGTCTGACTGAGCGATACACTCATTATAGTGAATTGGCAAGAAAAAGTTTTCAAGTATTGGTCATGCAGGTAGTTGTTGTTAGTGGTGGCTAAAACTCTTGGCTCCAAGAAACAAATGACGATTGCTGGATTTGCAGAATCTTTGTTGATCACTTCAAAGGTTTGATCAGTTATATACTTGCATCCTGAACTATATGATTTACAAATGGGAGTGTGGCTGTGTGATGACAGGTCTTCTCTATTATTTTATTTTTATTTTTCATGATTAGCAAAATCCTTACAACCGGTAGTCTAGGAAAGCTTTTGTCTTGTAATATCTACAATGCTGATTCTAGATTGCTTTGCAAAGAGTGCAATTGAGCATGGCTTAGGTGCTGATCTTGTTTGTCATTGATGCGTGCTAAATAGTAACTGAGCCTATTAAATTTTGAAGGATGCTGAAAACATGTGGACACATATATCTGCTATCTTATGCTATTGTTGGTATTTTGAGGCCTCACAGTGTGGTTCATGTCCATCATAAAATGCTCTATGTGAATTTCTCGTGGATATAGAATGTTCAGTGATATAATCAAGTTTCTTGCTTGCGAAATATCATGTTTCTCGCTTTCTAAAATGAATCTTGGTGGTCTCAGAAGATTGTCACATGAATATCATCAATAATAGAGGCAATCTTCACATGAGAATATGTGGTGCTATGTTATACAGGCTTGTAGGCATTATGTAATTCTATATTGAAGTGCATATGAAACATGAACTTATTCTGTTGTCTAGATAAATGCTTTTGGCCATAATGTGATTAACAGAAATGACTACTGATTTGAAGTCGCATTATGTAATTCTATATTGAAGTGCATATGAAACATGAACTTATTCCATTGTCTAGATAAACGCTTTTGGCCATAATGTGATTGACAGAAATGACTATCGATTTGAAGTCATGGTGTCAATATTGCACTTTCAGTCGCACTCTCCTTACTTTGCTGAATCTGTGCATTAAGAGAATTCAATATCTTGTGTCAGCCAATGCGAAGATCTCGATTGTGTAAACTTATTATTTCTAAGCTCCCTATGTTACAGAAAGGAGAAACAAGATTATTAGTTATATGTTGGATAAGATTGTTGGTATTCTATTCCGTGGTCCTTTTCTTTTGTCAGATTATATTATGCAGACTTACATGGTACACAGATTGTCATTGCCTAGCATTAACTACTAACTAGTACTACTACTTAGATACTGATCTGTATGCGTGCCCTTTTATGATACATCTTTCAAAATACTAATTAATAATTGCAGATGAATTGTAATGGTAAAGGGAATAAGTCTATCTATTTTAAATGGCTTGTGTTCTGTATGGGTTAGTAGGCACTTGGCACAACCAGAGCACGCACAAGCATCCTTCTGATTTTTTTTAATTAGGCCTCAGAAGTAGCAGACAACAGTTACAATCGGTGATGGTAGCATCATTGTCTACTATCAAGTACGTTTAATCTCAGTTACTCATAAGCTTAATATGTTGTAAGTACTCTGCAATCTGCACGGGCATGCCCACAATCACAAAAATTTATTAATATCTCACAAATTTGCAGATTTTATTTCAAATACTTGTAGGATTGATTTTCACAGAATTTGCTGTGCACATGGCCAAACATGCTAATTTTGCACCTTTAGTACCATAAGTATCAAGTGCAGTTAATCTTAGTTGCTCGGATGCTTAATATGTTGTTATGGTGATGTAGATTGAAGGAGGTCATCACTGTGAACAATGGAAACATTCTTGTGATCAAGGACAATGAGCCAACGGCAAGATGGCTGACGCTCAACACCGTTGGAGACGAGGGAATTGTAGTTCTGCGGACTGCTTTGCTATCGCGGCAGTTGCTGCTGCAGTGCGGGCTATGCTTAAGAGAGAAAGTAAAGGAGATTCATTCAGGGTGAAATATTGTGATAGAGGCAAAGGTGTCCCATCTTTCGATGAGATGGTGGCTATCGTTTTAGAGGAAGTCGACTTTGACGATCCGACTACGAACGTGCGAGGACGTCGCGCCTTAGCAATCGCTAAACCAACTCCAAGGGGTTATTGACCACGCCGGAGCACGATCAACCTGACCACGAGGGCCTATTTCCTGCGAGCAAACGAAGAACAAGCAAGAAACTGAGATTGCAATCTATATATTGCGAATATAAGATGAAAGCTTTATTGATCAAGGTGGGGTTCTGTGACGTCTTGGTTTGGTCGCTGGACACAAACGAAGTACGCGAAGTTGCAGCTATGACGAACTTTTAATCTAAAAAAAACCCAAAGTCTAAACGATGCCCTAAGGGTTGTATATACAGAGGAAGAGGGGGGGGTTCGTGGCCCTTGGAGGAGGGGTCCGAAACCAACCCTAAATCTTGTTTCCCCACACATACGGACTCTAAAAACAGCCTATACTTAAGTATTTCGAAAATACATGGGCCTGGCCCAATAATAAGGTGACGCAGCACCTAAAATAGCCTCTAAACAAAATTTATGAAGTGGCATCTTGTATATTTCGTCCAAGGCTTCATGCACTCCTTATGGTGGCTTCAAAGTCTTGAAATCATCACTTATAACTTCGTTCTTGATCCCCTTGCGCATGCCATCATCTCCATGCTTGAACTTGATCCAAGGTTCATCTTTCTTGTCCAAGCTAGGCCCTTCATTTGTAAGCAAAACAAATGTATCCAATTTAGGCAGCATCATATTCTCATGAACATTATAATCGTTACCAAGAAACGGAAGTACCTGATAATTCAATTGGCGTGCGCGAGCTCTAGTAATTGGTCCAGTATGTATAGCAGCAGGGGCTGTGGGTGTAACAATGGTATTGATGTCCTCATCATCCTCCCCTTCTTGAAATGAAGTCGTCCTCGACGAAAGTTCATCATCCTCACCCAAATAAGGCTTCAAATCTGCAATGTTAAAAGTGGGACTAACCCCAAAATCTGCAGGCAGCTCAAGTTTATATGCATTATCATTTATTTTCTCTAACACCTTAAAAGGACCATCAGCACGTGGCATTAGCTTTGATTTACGCAAATTAGGAAATCTATCCTGACGCAAATGTAACCAAACAAGATCTCCAGGTGCAAACACAACATGTTTTCTACCCTTATCTCCAGCAAGTTTATATTTAGCATTCATACGCTCAATGTTTTCCTTAGTTAACTCATGCATTTTTAAAATCAATTCAGCACGTTCTTTAGCATCAAAATTAACCTTCTCCGAAGATGGAAGAGGCAACAAATCAATAGGTGCACGAGGTAGGAAACCATACACAATTTCAAAAGGGCACATCTTAGTAGTAGAATGCAATGAACGATTATAAGCAAATTCAATATGAGGTAAGCATTCTTCCCATATTTTCTTGTTATTCTTCAAAACATCCCTAAGCATAGTAGACAATGTTCTATTGACTACTTCAGTTTGTCCATCAGTTTGGGGGTGACAAGTAGTACTAAAAAGCAGTTTAGTCCCCAACTTAGCCCATAAACATCTCCAAAAGTGGCTAAAAAATTTAGTATCACGATCTGAAACAATAGTATTTGGCACATCATGTAAGCGAATAATTTCACGAAAGAACAAATCAGCAACATTAACAGCATCATCGCTTTTATGACATGGTATAAAGTGTGCCATTTTCGAGAACCTATCCACGACAACAAAAATGCTATCCCTCCCCTTCTTTATTCGAGGTAAACCTAAAACAAAGTCCATAGATATATCCTCCCAAGGAACACTAGGTACAGGCAAAGGCATATATAAACCATGAGGATTGAGTCGAGACTTAGCTTTTTGACATGTAGTGCAGCGAGCAACAAAACGCTCAACATCCCGTCTCATCTTTGGCCAAAAGAAATGTGTAGCAAGTATATCCTCCGTCTTCTTGACGCCAAAGTGTCCCATTAATCCTCCTCCATGCGCCTCCTGCAACAACAAAAGACAAACGGAGCTAGCTGGAATGCATAGCTTGTTAGCACGAAACACAAATCCATCGTTAAGAATGAACTTGTTCCAAGTTCTCCCTTCCTTACAATTCTGCAATACATCTTTAAATTCAGCATCATGCACATATTGATCTTTGATGGTCTCCAAACAAAATATTTTAAAGTCAAGTTGTGAAAGCATAGTATAACATAAGGGAAAGTCTCAATGAATTCAACCCACTTAGCATGTCTACGGTTCAGTTTTGCTTGACTTTTAATGTGTTTCAAAGATTCATGATCAGAATGTATAACAAATTCTTTGGGCCGTAAATAATGTTGCCATGTTTCTAAGGTCCAAACAAGAGCATATAATTCTTTATCATAAGTAGAATAGTTCAGACTAGGCCCACTCAATTTTTCAGAAAAGTATGCAACAAGTTTGCCATCTTGTAATAACACACCTCCTAATCCAATTCCACTAGCATCACATTCAAGCTCAAAAGTCTTATTAAAATCAGGAAGTTGGAGTAAAGGAGCATGTGTCAAATTATCTTTCAATGCCGTGAAGGCTTCTTCCTGTCCGGTACCCTAAACAAAAGGCATATCCTTCTTTGTAAGCTCGTTCAGAGGTGCAGCAATGGTGCTGAAATCTCTCACAAAACGCCTATAGAATCCAGCGAGGCCCATGAAACTCCTCACTTGTGTGACCGTTTTGGGCTGCGGCCAACTCTCGATAGCTTCAATCTTGGCTTTATCAACTTCAATTCCCTATGGACTAACAACATAGCCAAGAAAAGATACTCGGTCGGTGCAAAAGGTGCACTTTCCAAGGTTACCAAACAAACATGCATCACGTAGAGCAATAAAAACATCACGTAAATGTTCCAAATGTTCCTCCAAAGATTTGCTATAAATCAATATGTCATAAAAGTAAACTACCACAAATCGTCCAATGATAGCACGTAGAACTTCGTTCATTAATCTCATGAAAGTAGTAGGTGCATTAGTTAACCCAAAAGGCATGACTAACCACTCATATAATCCAAACTTAGTTTTAAATGCTGTTTTCCATTCATCTCCCAATTTCATACGAATTTGATGGTATCCACTACGCAAATCAACTTTGGAGAATATTGTAGAGCCACTCAATTCATCAAGCATATCATCTAGCCTAGGAATAGGATGACGATAACGAATAGTAATATTATTAATGCCTCTACAATCAACGCACATATGCGACATACCATCCTTTTTCGGCACTAAAATGATAGGAACAACACAAGGACTAAAGGATTCACGTATATAACCTTTGTTGAGCAGTTCTTATACTTGACGCATAATCTCCTTCGTCTCCTCTGGATTGGTACGGTATGGTGCATGGTTGGGTAATGATGCACCGGGAATTAAGTCAATTTGATGCTCAATCCCTCTAATAGGTGGTAATCCCGGTGGCACGTCTTGTGGAAAGACGTCGGCGAACTCCTGCGAAATGTTAGTGACAGCAGGAGGCAAAGAGGAAGGCACGTCCTTGAATGAAAATAATGCCTCTTTGTACACAAAAGAATAGCAAACAGTTTGCTAAAATCTAGATCATCAATATCAGATTTGGTGGCAAGTAAACATGCACTTTTCAATGTAATTTCAGAAGCAACACTAGATGGTTTATTATTAGGCTTCATTTGTTGCTCAAATTCTTTTGCCACAATATGATTTTCACTCTTATTTTTCTCCTGTTTTGCTTTATTAGCTCTATTAACATCATCTTTAAAAATGGAATCAGGAGTCATAGGAAGCAAAGTAATATTTTTATCCTTATGAACAAGAGTATACTGATTGTTTCTACCATGGTGTACAGAATTTTTATCAAATTGCCATGGTCTACCAAGTAATAAGGAACATTCTTGCATAGGTACCACATCACAATCAACATAATCAGCATATGTAGAGATACTAAAACGCACACGAACAGTATGTGTTACCTTAACCTTGCCGCTGTTGTTGAACCATTGGATGTAGTAAGGATGTGGATGTGGTCTTGTGGTGAGAGATAGCTTCTCCACCATCTCCATGCTAGCCAAGTTATTGCAGCTCCCTCCATCTATGATGACGCGAACAGAACGTTCCTTCACAACTCCCTTTGTATGGAACAAATTATGCCTCTGATTTTGCTCAGCTTGTGTAACCTGCACACTCAAAACACGTTGAGCAACTAAACATTCATACATGTCAGCATCTTCAGCAGCCATGTATTGCGTCTCATGATCAGAATCATCTCCATCGTGTTCTTCATGTGTAATAAGAGCCAAAGTCTCCTCATCATAGTCACTAGCGGACTCATACCCACCATCCTCAGTAACAATCATCACACGCTGAGATTTGCATTATGTCGCAAAATGTCCTCTTCCCTTACAACGACGACAAATAATATCACTTGTGTGCCCTATTGATGCCATGGAAGAAGAAGAACTCTTTGCAGGCCCAACAGGTGTGCTCTTGGCAGATAGTGGTGGTTGTGCTCGCTTTCTTGTATCACGGCTGGAGGTGGCACCTGATGGAGGTGCTGGTGCAGTGGAAATAGAGGATGCACGTGGTGTCCATAATGAAGATCGACCTGCAGAAAAGTTAGTTCGCGCTAATGCCTGTCGATCCTGCACTTCATGTTCAACTTTACAAGCAAGATGAAATAAACAAGTGATATTAGTATACTCCTTATACTCTAGAATGGTCTGAATCTCTCTATTTAATCCACCCATAAAACGTGCAAGCATAGCTTCATTCTCCTCAACAATACCACATCTAATCATGCCAGTTTGTAATTCCTGATAATATTCTTCTACAGAAATTTTTCCTTGTCTTAAACGCTGCAATTTTTGAAGTAAATCACATTGATAATATGGTGGAACCCAACGAGTACGCATAGCAGTTTTCAAAGCAGCCCAAGTAGCTGAATAGGATATAATCTACAATGTTCAGACCACCAAACACATGCAAAGCTAGTGAAAGCACAAATAGCAGCAGGAACACGTCTCTCCTCAGGATATTGTAAACATGTAAATCATTGTTCAATTTCTAACTCCCAAGTAAGATATATATCAGGAACATATCTACCCTCAAATGGTGGAATGTTCAATTTCAGTTTAGGGAGATGGTCATGATCACGTACCTGAGGTGGTTGTGCAGCCCTACCCTTGCGATGATATGCATGAGGACGACCTGGTGGCGGTGGTGCTGGTGGTTGCACGTAGTTCTGATTTTGATCAACCTCATCCTCGTAATGGTCCTCCACCTCTACAGTTGCAGCAGAAGCTATAGAAGCATCAACAATGGCACCAGAATTTTGACCAGGCTCAAGGGGAATGTGCAGTGCCCGTCCCACTTGATTTGGAAGGCGATGTTGTTGTTGTAGAGGTGCGTTAGGTGCAGCCGGTGGTGGTGGTGGAAGACGCGCGAGCAATTCATTAAACTTGTTTTCGAGCTTTGTTTCGAACGTATTCTCCATGCCATCTATCTTCTCCATGGCCTCTTCAAATCTGTTTAGCACATCTTGCACCTGTCCACTCATCATTTGCTGAAATTTATCATGTAGCTCTTTGTTCGTCATGTTCTCCCAATCTATCTCATCGGCTTGTGATCCTCCCATGGTTAGCAGCAATAGAAACACACAAGAATATGATCCTATAGACTACTAGGAAGTGGTGTGGTGGTGGTGGTGTATCACAAATCCGGCAAGCGAATCTCAAATTCTTACCAGTTCTTACCCAGCAGCAGGTGGTGATCGGCAACCGTCGTAGTCAAAACTCTCAAAGCTTGGATTGAGCGATTACCAGGTAGAGTCAAATGCACGACGTAGATGTATGTGGAGCTGGGAAGGCTTATAATATGGTAGCAAAAAGGGTCAGTAATAATCAATTCAGAGATGCAAAGTTGAATAAACGCTCAACGACGGTACTGTGCTGGTCCTAGGCTAGACCGTACTAGAGACGCGAGCCTAGAACACAAACAAAATCACGGCGCGGTACGTAAACAAGGGAGGAGAACTCTCTAATTTTTTTTCCTTTTTTTCACTTTTTTTGCACTTTTTTTCCTCTTTTTTTTGCTCCGCAACAATTTTTTTTGAAAAAGTCTACAAATGGTCTAAAAACTGCCTAGCCAGAATTTTCCAGACTTAGTTTTTTTGTTGAAATTGGAGCTATTTTTCTACTGCGGGTAGCACGAAATCACGAGAGTCCTACTCTGTCATGACTCGGAGTATGGCGTGATCTGGAACTCGAAAACAAAGCAACAAATACTGGACTCGGACTGGTGGCGGAGATGAATCCAGTGGAACTCGGACTGGTGGTATATCTGGACTCGGATTGGTGGTGGTATATGGCGATGGTATATCTGGAATCGGATTGGTGGTGGTATATGGCGATGGTATATGTAGACTCGGATTGGTGGTTGTATATGGCAGCGATGATGTATATGGTGGGGTGGTGGTATATGGTAATGATGACGACGATGGTGCAGCGGCGGCGTGACAACCTGTGAACAAAACTCGAAACTCTAAGGGACTAGACGCTAAGACCAGCAACTCGACACGACGATGCGACCGGAAATTCAACAAAGCAAAACTCTAAAAAGACTATGCAAAGGCTCAAATTGGTTCGGATATGATGACCTAACCCTAATTTTTGTTGGCTTTTTTGTGGACTATAGGTATGAAGAACAGACTCGACCTAAACTACGAAAAACTATAAAATCTCACCGAGGAACCTGGAAATCTGATACCACTTGATAGAGGCAAAGGTGTCCCGTCTTTCGATGAGATGGTGGCTATCGTTTTAGAGGAAGTCGACTTTGACGATCCGACTACGAACGTGCGAGGATGTCGCGCCTTAGCAATCGCTAAACCAACTCCAAGGGGTTATTGACCATGCCGGAGCACGATCAACCTGACCACGAGGGCCTGTTTCCTGCAAGCAAACGAAGAACAAGCAAGAAACTGAGATTGCAATCTGGGTATTGCGAATATAAGATGAAAGCTTTATTGATCAAGGTGGGGTTCTGTGACATCTTGGTCTGGTCGCTGGACACAAACGAAGTACGCGAAGTTGCAGCTATGGCGAACTTTTAATCTAAACAAAACCCAAAGTCTAAACGACGCCCTAAGGGTTGTATATATGGAGGAAGAGGGGGGGATTTCGTGGCTCTTGGAGGAGGGGTCCGAAACCAACCCTAACTCTTGTTTCCCCACACATACGGACTCTAAAAACAGCCTATACTTAAGTATTTTGTAAATACATGGGCCTGGCCCAATAATAAGGTGACGCAACACCTAAAATAGCCTCTGGACGAAATTTATGAAGTGACATCTTGTATATTTCGTCCAAGGCTTCATGCACTCTTTATGGTGGCTTCAAAGTCCTGAAATCATCATTTATAACTCCGTTCTTGATCCCCTTGCGCATGCCATCATCTCCATGCTTGAACTTTCTCCAAGGTTCATCTTTCTTGTCCAAGCTAGGCCCTTCATTTGTAAGCAAAACAAATGTATCCAATTTAGGCAGCATCTTATTCTCATGAACATTAGAATCGTTACCAAGAAACGAAAGTACGTGATAATTCAATTGGCGTGCGCGAGCTCTAGTAATTGGTCCAGTATGTATAGCAGCAGGGGCTGTGGGTGTAACAATGGTATTGATGTCCTCATCATATTGCTTCTTTGGGGTGTTGTTGTTGCTTGTCAATACCGCTATGTATTACTGCCGTGTGCTAGATGTTGAGAGGAGAGACAGTGAGACTTACTGAGTTACGTTGTGACTGATTCAATTAGTTTCACTGAATTATCCACATGTCAGGTGAGCTACAGGCCTGCAATTCATTTCTCCCTACTTTTGGTTCTCATTGCAGTTGACTCTTTTGATTTGCTCATTTTGTGTATTTGTATTTCAGTTGTAAAGAAGTTTAGAGAGAGTTGTTGCTCAAGAAAATCAAAGAAGTGAGGGATGAGCATGATCGGTCAGAAGCATATCAGGTTTATTTTGTACTCCGAACTATGGCTGAGTTCGCATGTGTGGAATGATTTAGTTCTATAGTTCCTGGGAGCTCAGCTGCAGTTGTGGTTCGCCCCTGTCGCTAAGCTGTTCGACCAAGTCATGGGCCACACGATGCACGAGTGGGCTTATTGCTTCTGTGCATGCCTGTGTTGACCTCTCTCTACCTATCGGGGTTGTGGACCAATTAACACGCGGGTGGGCTCCCTATGAAGAGTTGATAAATATAGGTGTGATTGGACCTTCTCGAGTTTGTGAGGCGTCATTTTCAGTGCAACCTAAAAACAACTAGATGGACAAATCTTTGAGAATATATTTGCTCCCATTCACTATATATATCAAGAGAAAAATAATCGTATGCGCCTACGTGTAATATTATCACTCACGCTACACTCCAAGTCTAATTATTACCTGTAGTTAGTGAAGGAAATATGCCCTAGAGGCAATAATAAAGTTGTTATTTATATTTTCGTATATCATGATGAATGTTTATTATTCAGGCTAGAATTGTATTAACCGGAAACTTAGTACATGTGTGAATACATAGACAAACAGAGTGTCACTAGTATGCCTCTACTTGACTAGCTCGTTAATCAAAGATGGTTAAGTTTCCTAGCCATATACATGAGTTATCATTTGATAAACAGGGTCACATCATTAGAGAATGATGTGATTGACATGACCCATCCGTTAGCTTAGCACTATGATCATTTAGTTTATTGCTATTGCTTTCTTCATAACTTATACATGTTCTTATGACTATGGGATTATGTAACTCCCAGATACCGGAGGAACACTTAGTGTGCTATCAAACATCACAACATAACTGGGTGATTATAAAGATGCTCTACAGGTGTCTCCGATGGTGTTTGTTGAGTTGGCATAGATCGCGATTAGGATTTGTCACTCCGATTGTCGGAGATGTATCTCTGGGCCCTCTCGGTAATGCACATCACTATAAGCCTTGCAAGCAATGTGACTAATGACTTAGTTGTGGGACGTTGCATTACGGAACAAGTAAAGAGACTTGCCGGTAACGAGATTGAACTAGGTATGATGATACCGACGATCGAATCTTGGGCAAGTAACATACCGATGACAAAGGGAACAACGTATGTTGTTGTGCGGTTTGACCGATAAAGATCTTCGTAGAATATGTAGGAATCAATATGAGCATCCAGGTTCCGCTATTGGTTATTAACCGAAGATGAGTCTCGGTCATGTCTACATAGTTCTCGAACCCGTAGGGTCCGCACGCTTAACGTTCGATGACGATTGGTATTATGAGTTTATGTGATTTGATGTACCTAAGGTTGTTCGGAGTCTCGGATGTGATCACGGACATGACGAGGAGTCTCGAAATGGCCGAGACATGAAGATTGATATATTGGAAGGTTATGTTTGGACACCAGAAAGGTTTTGGATTAGTTCAGGCATTTTTCGGAGTACTGGGGGGTTACCGGAACCCCGCGGGGGCTTAATGGGCCTACATGGGCTTTAGTGGAAGAGAGGAGGAGGCGGCCAAGAGGTGTGGCGCGCCCCCCAAGCCCAATCCGAATTGGGAAGGGGGCCGCCCCCCCTTTCCTTTCTCTCCCTCTTCCCTTCCTTCCCCCTTCCTAGTTGGACTAGGAAAGGGGGGAACCTACTCCTAGTAGGAGTAGGATTCCCCCCTTGGAGCGCGCCATAGGAAGTCGGCCGGCCCCTCCTACACTCCTTTATATACGGGGGAGGGGGCACCCCATAGACACACAAGTTGATCTCTTAGCAGTGTGCGGTGCCCCCCTCCACAGATTTCCACCTCGGTCATATTGTCGTAGTGCTTAGGCGAAGCCCTGCGTTGGTAACTTCATCATCATCGTCAACACGCCGTCGTGCTGACGAAACTCTCCCTTGGCCTCAGCTGGATCTAGATTTCGAGGGACATCACCGAGCTGAACGTGTGCAGATCGCGGAGGTGCTATGCGTTCGGTACTTGATCGGTTGGATCACGAATACGTTCGACTACATCAACCGCGTTACTCAATGCTTCCATTTTCGGTCTATGAGGGTACGTAGACACACTCTCCCCTCTCGTTGCTATGCATTCCTAGATATATCTTGTGTGATTGTAGGATTTTTTTTGAAATACTGCGTTCCCCAACAGTGGCATCAGAGCAAGGTCTATGCATAGATGTTATATGCACGAGTAGAACACAAAGGAGTTGTGGGCGTGGGTATATACATATTGCTTGCTGTCACTAGTTTTTCTTGATTCGGCGGTATTGTTGGATGAAGCGGTCCGGACCGACATTACATGACCGCGTTCATGAGGCTGATTCTACTGACGTGCTTTGCACATAGGTGGCCGGCGGGTGTCAGTTTCTCCAACTTTAGTTGAATCGGATTCAATGAACGGGGTTCTTTCTGAAGATCAAAAAGCAATCACTATACTGCGTTGTGGTTTTTGATGTGTAGGTAAGAACGGTTCTTGCTAAAGCCCGTAGCAGCCACGTAAAACTTGCAACAACAAAGTAGAGGACATCTAACTTGTTTTTGCAGGGCATGTTGTGATGTGATATGGTCAAGGCATGATTATATAAATTGTTGTATGAGATGATCATGTTTTGTAACATAGTTATCGGCAACTGGCAGGAGCCATATGGTTGTCGCTTTATTGTATGAAACACAATCGCCACGTAATTGCTTTACTTTATCACTAAGCGGTAGCGATAGTCGTGGAAGCAATAGTTGGCGAGACGACAACAATGCTACGATGGAGATCAAGGTGTCAAGCCGGTGACGATGGTGATCATGGCAGTGCTTTGGAGATGGAGATCAAAGGTACAAGATGATGATGGCCATATCATATCACTTATATTGATTACATGTGAAGCTTATCCTTTATGCATCTTATTTTGCTTAGTACGGCGGTAGCATTATAAGATGATCTCTCACTAAATTTCAAGGTACAAGTGTTCTCCCTGAGTATGCACCGTTGCTATAGTTCGTTGTGCCGAGACACCACGTGATGATCGGGTGTGATAAGATCAACGTTTGCATACAATGGGTGCAAGCCAGTTTTGCATGTGCAAAATACTCGGGTTAAACTTGATGAGCCTAGCATATGCAGATATGGCCTCGGAACACTGAGATCGAAAGGTCGAGCGTGAATCATATAGTAGATATGATTAACATAGTGATGTTCACCATTGAAAACTACTCCATCTCACGTGATGATCGGACATGGTTTAGTTGATATGGATCACGTGATCACTTAGATGATTAGAGGAATGTCTATCTAAGTAGGAGTTCTTAAGTAATATGATTAATTGAACTTTAATTTATCATGAACTTAGCACCTGATAGTATTTTGCATGTCTATGTTATTGTAGATAAATGACCCGTGTTGTTGTTCCGCTGAATTTTAATGGGTTCCTAGAGAAAGCTAAGTTGAAAGAGGATGGTAGAAACTACACGGACTGGGTTTGTAACTTGAGGATTATCCTCATTGCTGCACAGAAGAATTACGTCCTGGAAGCACTGCTGGGTGCCAAACCCGCTGCAGGAGCAACTCCAGATGTTTTGAACACCTGGCAGAGCAAAGCTGATGACTACTCGATAGTTCAGTGTTCCATGCTTTACAGCTTAGAACGGGGACTTCAACGACATTTTGAATGTCATGGAGCATATGAGATGTTCCAGGAGTTGAATTTAATATTTCAAGCAAATGCCCGGATTGAGAGATACGAAGTCTCCAATAAGTTCTACAACTGCAAAATGGAGGAGAACAGTTCTGTCAGTGAGCACATACTCAGAATGTCTGGGTACCACAATCACTTGACTTAGCTGGATGTTAATCTTTCGGTTGATAGTTTCATTGACAGAGTTCTTCAATCACTGCCACCAAGCTACAAAAGCTTCGTGATGAACTATAATATGCAAGGGATGGATAAGACAATTCTCAAGCTCTTCACAATGCTAAAGGCTGTGGAGATAGATATCAAGATGAAGCATCAAGTGTTGATGGTCAACAAGACCACCAGTTTGAAGAAGAAGGGCAAAGGGAAGAAGGGGAACTTCAAGAAGAACGACAAGGAAGTTGCTGCTCAAGTGAAGAATCCCAAGTCTAGACCTAAGCCTGAGACTGAGTGCTTCTACTTCAAAGGGACCAGTCACTGGAAGCGGAACTGCCCCAAGTATTTGGCGGATAAGAAGGATGGAAAAGTGAAAGGTATATTTGATATACATGTTATTGATGTGTACCTTACTAATGCTCGCAGTAGTGACTGGGTATTTGATACTAGTTTTTTTGCTAATATTTGCAACTTGTTACGGATTAAGCGAAGATTGGCTAAGGACGAGGTGACGATGCACGTGGGAAATGGTTCCAAAGTTGATGTGATCGCCGTTGGCACACTACCTCTACATCTACCTTCGGGATTAGTTTTAGACCTGAATAATTGTTATTTGGTGCCAGCGTTAAGCATGAACATTATATCCGGATCTTGTTTGATGCGAGACGGTTATTCATTTAAATCAGAGAATAATGGTTGTTCTATTTATATGAGTAATATCTGTTATGGTCATGCACCCTTGATGAGTGGTCTACTTTTACTAAATCTTGATAGTAGTGATACACATATTCATAGTATTGAAGCCAAAAATATAAGTTTAATAATGATAGTGCAACTTATTTGTGGCACTACCGTTTAGGTCATATTGGTGTTGATGCGGAGCATCCCACATTCATCCCCATGTACACTCTGACTACTCTCCAAGACCCAAGAGAACATAAGATGAGACCTCAACTAGGCACCATTGGACACAAGATGAACTCGCTCCTCTTTGAACCATCACTTTCCATACGTAACACATGGCTACTACCTCAAACATGTGTGCCATGCATGACCAAGAACCAAGAGGAAGACCATGGACAAGAAGGCGAGGACACCAAGCACGAGGAACAAGAAGAAGGGCCACAGAAGAAGCTCCAGCCACCGGATGACCGGTCAGGACCGGACGTCCGACGCCTGAAGACCCATCGGACGACCGGCCCAGACCGGACGACCGGCGACCCTGCACCCGAGCCAAAATGAGCGGATGTCCGACAAGTCCCGGACATCCGACACACTCCAGCGTCCGGACGTCCGACCGCCCCCGGAAATCCGGTGCCACCTCATCCGAGCCAAAATGCCAGACGTCCGACAAGCACCAGACGACCGGACCCTCGCGAGCCACCGGACGTCCGGTACCTGTCGGACGACCGACCCCTGGCTGTGTCCAGTGTTGCGGGCTGAAGCTCATGTACCCCTCACTTACCCCTTTGTGTCCCTAGACTATATATACTCCTCCACCACCTCCTAGTTAGGGTTAGAATTGGTTTAGCTCATTTGAGAGATAGAGCATTGCTCATCCACATCAGATCTACTCCTCGAGAGGTCTATTTATAGTCTTAGTGCAAAAGAGGAGGGCGAAGGGGTACATGGGTTGCAGCCCAACACGAAACAGCACACAGGCGTCGGACGTCCGGTAGTCACCGGTCGTCCGGAGGCTCGCGAGGGTCTGGACGTCCGGTGCCTGTCGGACGTCCGTAGATTCGGCTCGGGTGGACTTCGGTCGGACGTCCGGACAGGGTCGGACGTCCGGGGCCTGGAGGTCGTCGGTCGTCCGTAGCGCTTCGGAAGTCTGTAGTTTTGGCTCGGGTGTGGAAGCGTCGGTCGTCCGGAGGGAGCCGGACGTCCGGAGCCTGGAGGTCGTCAGACGTCCGGGGTCTGTCGGTCGTCCGGGGCCTGGGGATTTCGAGCAGTTCTTCTTCTTGTCCCATGAACTTGGCGTCCTCACCGTCTTGTCCGTTGAGTGTAGTTGGTTTGTGGCTTTCCTCCAAGTACCTGATCACACATAGGGTTTCCACTTGAGGTGGTAGCCAATTCTCATGCATGGAAAGTGGAAGTTCGGAGAGGAGTGAGTTCACCTTATCTTTGATAGCCTTGGCTCAGGCTCTTGTCATTGGTCCAAGTGGTGGCGTTGGAGGTGTAGGTGCGTCCACGGGGATGATCGTGGGATGCTCCGCATCATCTCCCCTCCCTTGGGGAAGATCCGTCCTCAGATCAAATTCTTCATCACCTTGGTACGGGGGTAGATCTTTGACGTTGAAGATGTCGCTCACGTCGTAGTTGTCGCGCGGGAGGTCGATCTTGAAGGCGTATTTGGCGATTGGTAGGCATGGTTGCAAGATTTCTCTACAAAATAGATGTGTAATATGTGAAGTATCGTCTATCTTGTGGCAAGATATGAAATGAGCCTAGGTGGAGAATCGGTTCACAACAACAAACACAAAATCCTTTCCATTCCTATTTCTAGGCAACCCAAGCACAAAATCCATATGAAAATCCTCGCATGGGTGATATGCAATTGGAAGTGGCAATGAACGGCCATGAGATTGAGCTTTGTACTTAGCTTTACGAGATGTAGGGTATTGGTTGTTGAAGCGGTTGACTTCGTGAAGCATCGAGTGCCAAGAATAGTGCTTGGAGATCGTAGAAAGTGTCTTGTCGTGTCCAAGGTGGATGAGTAGTTGATCTTGCCATTGGATCTCTTTAGGTTCCTCGGGGTTGACGTGGTAGGGAACCTTGTTAGGAAGGGGCGCTCCGGGGATGATGTCGAGTCGATGCTTAATGCCTTGTAGTGGATGTAGTCCCGGAGGTAGCTTGTCAGGGAAAACATCGTGAAATTCCTGCAAAAGAGAAGACAACACTAGAGGACGAGTGTGATGGGTGTTAGCTTTTGGTGCCTCGTCGTTGCATGAAAGGTCATAGTGCCTAAGACTAGATGGGTTCCCACACACTTCTCTCATCTCACGGGTGGTGGCAAATAGAACGAAGTACTTCTTGTCGCTCATCGTGGAGTCGCTCAATTTGGGCTTGTGGCGCTCACTTTCTTTTTGGTGGTTCACTCTCTCACTATTTTCTCCATGATGGATGGCTTGCTTGTCGGCGATCACTTGGCTTGGCGACATGGGGTGAAGTACGTACTCCTTTCCCTTCATCTTGAAGATGTAGTGGTTCGTTCGGCCGTTGTGAATGACTCCTCTATCAAATTGCCATGGGCGTCCAAGGAGAAGATGTCAAACGGTCATTGGAACGATGTCGCACTCCAAAGTGTCTTCGTAGGCACCAATGTTGAAGGAGACTTGTACTCGATTCTCGACTTGGATAGTTCCAGAGTCGCTAAGCCATTGAACTTTGTAGGGATGTGGGTACTTCGTCTTGGGCAATTGGAGCTTGGAGCAAAGTTCTTCACTTGGGAGGTTATGACAACTGCCTCCATCGATGATGACCTTGACGGATCTTCCAGTGATGCCGACCTTTGTATGAAATATGTGGCATCTTTGGTATTCTTCTTGTTGATGATGATGAAGAGTCAAGACCTTGGAGACAACGAGAGCGGGACTTGAATCTTCATCACAAAAGACTTGATCTTCTTCTTCTTCCGTCACGCGCCGGTGCCTTGCCACTTGCTTAAGGGCTTTCATCTCCTCATCACTCATGGAGTCGTATGTACCATCATCGTTGAGGATCATTGTTCGCTTGTTGGGACACTCGGATGACTTGTGTCCTTGGCCGCCGCATGTGAAGCATTTGAAGGAACTCATCTTGACGGTCTCATCGGTTGGGGTAGATGATGATGAAGCTCTCGGCTTGAAGTTGCTTGTAGTAGGATGTTGACTTGGGGTGGTCGAAGATGTTGGAGTCGTTGAAGCTTGATTGTTGGAGAAGCCGTCGGACTTGGATGAGAACTTTGCATACTTGAAATCATCTTGCACTTGGTGTTCCGCTTTGGTAGCTTGATGCACTAGCTCGATGAGGTTCGAGTATGGTTGGAAGTCGGTGATCTTCTTGATAGGATGGTTGAGTCCATTCAAGAAACATGCCATTGTTTGCTCATCGTCTTCCGTGACATTGGCTCTTATCATGGCAATCTCCATCTCCTTGTAGTATTCTTCAACGCTCTTGGTTCCTTGCTTGAGTAGTTGGAGTTTCTTGAAGAGGTCGCGGTTGTAGTAGGTAGGCACAAAGCGTGCTCTCATGACATCCTTCATTTGCGCCCAAGTAGTGATGGGTGGTTCACCTCTTGCCTCTCGGCGCTCTATGACTTGTTCCCACCAAATGAGGACATAGTCTTGAAACTCAAGTGATGCCATCGCGATCTTCTTCTCTTCTTCATAGTTGTGCAAACAGAAGATCTTGTCAACCTTCAATGCCCATGATAGGTACTCTTCGGGGTCGTTGCTTCCATTGAACTTGGGCATGGTGAACTTTAGCTTCCCGTAGTGTTGCTCTTCATTGTGTTGGGGTCGAGGGTGATGACGCCCATGTTGTTGATGATTGTCAAGCTCGTGTTGCTCTTGGTGAGGAGGGTTGTCAACCTCATGTTGCTCTTGTCATGGAGGATTTCCATTGTCTTCATGCTCTTGATGAACTTGATGTTCTTGGCAAGCTTGTGGAGGAGCTTGTCGAGCTCGAGGAGGAACTTGACGATGCACACGAACTTGATAAATCCTCTCGCGAACTTCTTCGCGAAGTGCTTTTGCATGTTCATGAGCTTGTCGGCCTCGGTTGGCTATCGCTCGACTTGAATCTTGGAGGGCTTGTTGCTCCGCAAGTGCTTGAGCTTCACGGAGTTGTTGTTCTTGGCGTTGTGCTTCGGTATCTTGTGCATTTTGGTGTAGACGCGCTCGCTCTTCCTCTTCATGTTGGCGTTGTCGTTGCCGTTCTCGTGCTAGTGCAAAAGCCTCTTGAGTTTGATGTTGTCGGCGCTCTTGAGAATCGGTGTCGCGTAGGGGATTGAGGATTGGTTAACGATCATTGCGCACGGCACGGGGTAGAGTGTTCGATGTCGGAGTACTTGAGCCGGAGAGGGTGAAGTCGGAGTGTCGACTTGAGCGGGTTCTTCTTGGTGAAGATGAAGTGGAAGAAGAGCGGTTGAGCAACAAAGCGCGAATCTCGTCCATCCTTGGGTCATTCTCTTGCTTGTGATAGTCGAGCTTGTGGTCTACGTAGTCCCTTGTACGTTGCTCGGAGAGTCGCAAGTTGGCGGCGAGGTTGTCGATGCGTTCACTCATTGCTTGTTGCTCTTGATGCAAAGCACGTTGTGCACCAAAGAGGTGACTCTTGGTGACGTAGGAGTTCATGTTGTCGTCTTGCTCCATGAAGAGTGGGTTGGTAGAAGTACTTGGCCTATCCATCATTCCAAGACAAATGTCCCAATGTACCTTGACCGAAGTTGAAAGTGGATCGATGATCACTCCAATGTAGGACAAGGAAATAGCACAATTGGTACTAGCTCTTGTCGGTTTCTCACACCTACACAAGTAAAAGATTATGGTGGAGCTTGGTTAGGATGGTGGCACAAAATTTGATGCAATTGTAAGTGATCTTCAATAATGTTGGAAAAGATTCGAAGGATGGAGTGTAACAAGTAGACCAAGCATATAAGGTACACGGAAACACACACGCAAAAAGATAAGTGGGGTTGGGCAACCAAGGATGAGCCAAAATGTGGAATCCACGAAAATGCTCTTGTTGTACAACACTAGAGAGACGCTAGCACCATTGCACAATAGGTGGATACAAGAACTTGTGCAGAACCTACTTAGCAAAAATGCAACGACTTCTATCCCAAGTATGCTCTATGCAAGGTGTTTCGATGATATGATCCAAGATGATCGAGTATGACAATCTTAATATTGTATCATGCTATGGTTCTTGCTTAAAAGCTCTTTGCTTATCTTTCCTCTTTGCTTAAAAGCTTGTTTGGCTCTTTGATGTTAGAGCTCTTTTCTTATGCGATGCTTAACGAACCAAGATAGCAATGGTGTATGCGATGACAACTTTGTGACACAAGAGATGATACCAATATATGCAACAATGATGTATGTATGCTATGGGAAGTATGATCACTAATGTGCACAAGTCTCATTGCCGGCAATACTCAATGGCTAGTCTCGATGGGTAAGCAACGCAAAAGAGTAAAGCTATGATGGCTATCAATGTAATGGCAAGAGTGATATTTCCATTACCAAGACGAGGCTACCGGTCTTGCTTCTGGTATGGTGCCAAAATGGTGGCATGAATACCAAGGTGTAGTTGAAGTGGTCGTTGTTGATGACGCGTCCGTGGCAATGATGAGCGGCGGTGATGTTGATGTCGAACTGTACCTAGATAGCCGAAACACAAAAGGATACGGAACCGCAACTCAAATTCTCAAAGCTCGAAGTGGCAACACGTGTCGGAGTGCGAAACAGTCCAAATGGTGGTGGTATGCGGAAGTGGTGTATTGGTGGTGGGAGTGCGTATGCGGAAATGTGGGGCGGTGGTGGTGACTATACTGAAAAAATTCAGTTTTGTCAGGGTCGGTCGGACGTCCGGGCTGGGCCGGTCGTCGGACGTCCGGGTTGGGTCGGACGTCCGGTGCCTAGGCAAAAATCGGGCACGAGATGAACAACTAGGGTTCGAGGTGGAGATGGCGAAAATGTTCAAATCTGGAGGATTTTGTGGATGGAAAGTGTGGGGAAAGGGGGGAAAATCTAGATCCACTCAAAACAAAGCAAATCCACGGATCCAAACCAACAAAATCTGAACACACTAACAAATCACAAAAAAATTTGGGGCTACTTTTGGGGGAATTTTTGAATTAGGACGAAAAACAACAAAACAAGGCTAGCAACACAACGGGGAGGCTCCGAAATCGTGATCAACCTGGCTCTAGATACCAAGATGATGTAGGGTAGGAACCCTATCGCCCGATCTTTCACAAAAGGAGCAGAATCCCGAGAAGAACACGAAGAACACAAAGGGGAAACACAAGAGGAACACTCAACCTAACAAGAGCAAGTCACACATGTGATAGATCCTCGAGTACATAAGGAAAGATACACGATCCACGGACAACTAAGGACGATACAAGGGTAGTCGGTCTTCTCCGTGAGGAGGTCTTGAGTTCTTCCCTAAAAGGGGTCTTGAATCTGCTTGGGGGATCTTCTCCGATGGAGGTTCGAATCTCCGTGGAGAAGGTAACCAAGTGGATGAGCAAAGCTCTCACACAAACATGAGCTAATCCTTTGCTAACCCTAGAAAGGAGGAGGGAGAGGTCTATTTATAGTCTTAGTGCAAAAGAGGAGGGCGAAGGGGTACATGGGCTGCGGCCCAACACGAAACAGCACACACGCGTCGGACGTCCGGTAGTCACCGGTCGTCCGGAGGCTCGCAAGGGTCCGGATGTCCGGTGCATGCCGGACGTCCGTAGATTCGGCTCGGGTGAGCAATGAAAGTGATGATGTGCCATCTTCGGCCTTCATCCACGGCTACAACCACAACATGATGGAGCATGGAGACATTTGCACCAACATCTCTCCGACACCCACATGTGACGAGATGCCCCAATTGCCATGTGAGGAGAGCCACCCCACCATGAGTGATATGAGTGACTCCACCATATGTGACATTGAGTGCATTTCCTATGAGAGGATGAGTGTGACCACAACTAGCCCCACACTTGAGAGCATGCCACACATCCTATGTGAGGTTGAGAGCCATTTGAGTGACTCCACCAACCATATGCGTGAGAGCATCATACCGGGAGTGAGTGAGCCACAACACTTAGTGAGTGAGGTAGTTGACATGGCACGTGAGGCCACTATGCTTTCTAACAACTTAACCTCTACTCCGAGTGTGTTTTCTTTGGTGCTAGGTCTCCTACATGATGACACGCCTATCCTCGACGAGTCCATACCTCCAATGGAGACAACGATGGCCATGGTGGAAGAAGATGCACCCCGACACGGTTCCATCAAGATGAAGATGACCATGACTTGGTCTTCGACACCTCACCTACAACACATGAGCGATGCTCCAAAGGTAACATAGGTGATGGTGCTTTTCTTGTCCCACTAGTGGACTATTTCACCAAGGATTGCTTACATGATGTTGATCCACCTATTCCCACACTTCATGCTTGATAGAGGCGAAGGTGTCCCGATGTTTCGATGAGATAGATATCGTTTTCTGTGGGAGTCGACTTTGACGATCCGACTATGAACGTGCGAAGACGTCGCGCCTTAGCAATCGCTAAACCATCTTCGAAGGGTTATTGACCACGACGGAGCACGATTAACCTGACTACGAGGGTCTATTTCCTGCGAGCAAACGAAGAACAAGCAAGAAAACTGAGATTGCAATCTGGATATTGCGAATAAAAGAGGAAAGCTTTATTAATGAAGGTGGGGTTCTGTGACGTCTTGGTCTGGTCGTTGGACACAAACGAAGTACGTGAAGTTGCAACTATGGCGAACTTTTAATCTAAACAAAACCCAATGTCTAAACGATGCCCTAAGGGCTGTATATATGGAGGAAGAGGGGGGGGGATTTCATGGCCCTTGGAGGAGGGGTCCGAAACCAACCCTAACTCTTGTTTCCCCACACATACGGACTCAAAAAATATCCTATACTTAAGTATTTCGAAAATACACGGGCCTGGCCCAATAATAATGTGACGCAACACCTAGAATAGCCTCTGGACGAAATTTATGAAGTGGCATCTTGTATATTTCTTCCAAGGCTTCATGCACTCCTTACGGTGACTTCAAAGTCCTGAAATCATCACTTGTAACTCCGTTCTTGACCCCCCTTGCGCATGCCATCATCTCCATGCTTGAACTTTCTCCAAGGTTCATCTTTCTTGTCCAAGCTAGGCCCTTCATTTGTAAGAAAAACAAATGTATCCAATTTAGGCAGCATCATATTCTCATGAACATTAGAATCGTTACCAAGAAACGAAAGTACCTGATAATTCAATTGGTGTGCGCGAGCTCTATTAATTGGTCCAGTATGTATAGCAGTAGGGGCTGTGGGTGTAACAATGGTATTGATGTCCTCATCATCCTCCCCTTCTTGAAATGAAGTCGTCCTCGACGAAAGTTCATCATCCTCACCCAAATAAGCACTACAAAAAAATACACTTCCGTGATGATACGTGTTTGTCACAGTAGGTTGGTTTTTTGTCATGCATGTACATCCATGACAAATTTATGACAGAATCAAGATAGTCATACTTGTGATGTCGTAGAAGTGTTCCATGACATTACCAAAATTATCATCATGGAATTGTCCACTTCCATGACGATAAATCGCGCGTCACGGAAGTGCTTTCGTGAAGGGTGACCGACACGTGGCATCCACCATAACGGAACGCCGTTAAGCTATCGGGCCGGGTTTTGGATCCGATAACCCGTTAACAGCCCCGACCAATGGGGATTTTCCACATGTAAAATCATCATTGGCTAGAGGAAACACGTGTCAGCTCGTCAGTGGGTCAAATAGGCGCCTATGATATGTCGACACGTGGCACGGCCCAACAGTGGCCCATTTAGCTTACAAAGCCGGCCCGTTTGACTTGGTCAAAAGTTAACGGGCTGGCCCATGAAAAGCCTGTTAACGGTCTCTTTGCAAATAGCCCATTTTACGGCCCGTTAACTCACGCCTGTTCCCCTAATGGGCCAAATTCGGCCCATGGCAATAGTCAGCCTGTTACTGGCCTGTTCCACTAATTGGCCAAATTCGGCCCATGATAAGAGTCGGCCCGTTACTGGCCTGTTACCCTAATGGGCCAAATTCGGCCCATGGCAAGAGTCGGCCCGTTTCTGGCCTGTTAACCCGTTGCGCCGTTTCTGGCCCGTCCTATATTCTGGCCCATTAATGACCCGTTATACCTGTGACAGAATTAAGCCTTTGCTGTCCTACGGCCTGTTAACGGCCTGTTACCATGCTGGGCCGATACCAATTACACCCGATTGTGGCCCATGTAGACCCATTTATCCGACGGCCCGAGGCCCACCGATTACAGGCCCATTTATCGACGGCCCGTAGGAGACCCATGGATCCTACAACCCGTATATGGCCCATGGTAGTTACGGCCACTAGCAAACCAGGGAAAAAGAAGACTAGGAAATAAATAAGGCCGAAACTAACGCTAGGCTATTAAGGCGATTGCACAGATTACATCCACTCGACATCAAAGATCGCCACCAGTGCAAATATAGGGAACACCCTACACTATACAAAAATGGCTTGCTATTTTCTTCAGGCGGTGGCTGCACGTTAAGAATAAATTTTGTATCGCACCAAAACAAATTACAACTATATAACAAAGGAAGGTTGGCATAAAACTTAACAGTCTAGCAGATAAATGCACCACCAGAAGTTCAGAAGCTCAGTTCATTTGACCTGACTGTTATGTTTTCATGCTGTATTGTCCGATGGAGCACCATAACCTTTGCCTTCATTTCCCCTAGGCTCCTGAACAACATAGCAAATGTCTAATTCTCCTTGTTTCACAAAGGGTCTCTGTTAGGGAATGGACTTGTGTCTGGAGCGCAGATACAACATTGCTTTGAGCTTGCATATCTTGATCATGAGGCAGTTTGGACGATATTGCCTTAATAACCAACCCAGTATTACGCAGGAATGTGCTTTTGGCACTGTTAGTGGACAGGTACTGACCCACTACAGGAAGAGCTGACTATAGTTTCCTCGCCACCTTCAGAAGGTGGCGGTTCCACCATTTTTTCCATAGCTCACTGAAAAGTTGAGGTTTTACATTAGTAGTACCAGAACAGAAGATATTAAGGAGGCAGCAAAACCAAACAAAATAGCTTTGGTCTATATACAGAACTTATTCTGGTGAACCCATGTAAAATATTAGTTGTATTTTATTGCAAAGTACATAATAAAACCAGGTTCCAAACATATGACCATGTACCATCGCTAATGTATTGTCTATTTCTTCACATTGTAATGAGGGCTAAGGATAAAGAGACAAAGTTTATGATACGGTAAGCATAGTATGACGTCATTCATATCACAAAACAACTGAGAACAGACAAACATACAATTGTAGCGTTGTGTGGGCAAGTCCAGCATGGAACTAGATTACGGGTCAAGATCAAAGGAACATCACTCCTCTCTTTTAAACCTTGTAAGGTGCAATGATACACTAAGACAATTGTGTATAAAATTGAAAAGAGTAATAGACATTGGTTGCAAACCATGCAGTTCAAGGCACAAGTCAGAGTAAGTAGTAGTTAAAAGGCATGAGGATTAAGGACTTACAACAGCGGCTTTGACTGGTGTAGTCATGCCCTTCTTCCTGCTGGTGTGATAGTCCTTGAAGATTTCCATAGAATTTGGTTCAGGTACTTTTTGGTCCTTGCGGGCTTTCCTCTACATTTGGAACACGTCAATATAGATCTGATAATATGGTACATCGAAAAGAGTGAAACAACAGCCAATTACAAGAGCCTCGCAGTGTGCAATATAGCTACGAGATCCCGTCGTCTGTTGGAATTTCACTTTCGTACGGTTGGCCTTGTTCTTTGAATAGTTCACCTACAAGAAGATAGATTTGTGTGGCACATGCGTAAATAGGACTTCAACATGTGATCTGATGACATATATATCATGTACCTGATACTTCGGATTGGACCAGTGTTTAATGAGGCCTCTCCAGTCTTCATCAGATATATTTTCCACTGGAGATGTTTGGGCAAGTTCACTGTTAGCCTTGCCTTCAAAGTGAGTTTTCCTCAAGTTATACCGATACTGTCGCACAACAGACTTGAAAACATGGGTGCAAGCTTGTCTGGTTGCATCATCTTGGCTATCCAACTTGAACCTCATCTGTTGAAAATTATGGGAGTCTCATTATCAGCAACCTAGAAAGTATTGGACAGAGCAAGATGATATTACTAGTTTCCATACATAACCATACTTACAGATAAATGGTCGAGGAAGATGTTGAACTGGGTTTCGTCTTTGTCATTCCTGTACTAAATCCATGTTGGGAGGATACGTACATGACACCTAACAGCAACCGCTGCCTCTGATACTAACTTGGCTAACTCTGTAGCATCACGTGGCCTTTTTAAACCTACCTCAAAACGGATCTCCATTCTTCCTCCTCTAGATTTAGTTAACCTATCGAGCATTATCCCTGATGTTTGTTTCCTCTTGCGCCTAGGTGCTAGTCCAACAACAAACATAGGAAGTGTTAGTGTACATCAAACTGTGAGACTACATATAAAGAAGCATGCAACTGTAACTTGACTCCAGCAACTACCTTCTTGCTGTTGAAGATCACAAGGTTCATATGATATTGCCAACTCGTCTTGTGTCAAGAGTGCTTGGGAAGTAGTGTCAGGTGGCAAGGGAGCTTGGGAACGTGCTGCTAGCTTAGTTGATGCACGAGTACGTCGTGTAGTTGGTAGTACTGTGGTAGGTGTTACAAGAACTAGGGATGTCTCTGCTTGTTTGGTGGCAGCTATTTGTTTCTGTTTGTCTTTTTTTGCAACTCGTG
This sequence comes from Triticum urartu, assembly GCF_003073215.2. Classification (NCBI taxonomy): domain Eukaryota; kingdom Viridiplantae; phylum Streptophyta; class Magnoliopsida; order Poales; family Poaceae; genus Triticum; species Triticum urartu. The sequence goes on along the minus strand of NC_053028.1, from coordinate 333,847,422 downwards.
TAGCATGGGATGCCGTGTTTGTAGAATTTTCTGCTGGAGTTTGACCTTCTATTGCACCATCAGTACCAGCAGAATCTGCAGGATTCATCCGCTTCTCATTCCCTGCCATTATGTGTTTCTTCCTCTTTCTCTGTGCCATGTTAAGTCAAGCCGACAAGAAAAATGAATTAAAATTTAGTTCTTCAGAACAAATTGATGCGTGATGCAGACGAACTGAACTTTGATGTTAGACAACCACATGATAGGAGGATGTAATATGTATGAAAAACAGGACAGAAGAGATAACCAGAACTATGATGTGTAAACTAGGAAGAAAACATTTCACCAAATTAGAAGCAATGCAATGGAAGGTAGACACCATATGAAAGATGCTACAAATATCGCTCTGCCAAGTTAACAGTGTCTCATCATAAATGGCGTTTAAACAAATGTGAAGCAGTACAAGAAATAAATCATATGCAAGATGCAAACAACATCACACTACCATGTTAGAGGTCTCTCATCATTAGTGCCATTGCATATTCACAACATTGCATATTCACAACTTATGATGTGTAAACTAAGGAGAAGGAATTTCAACAAATTAGAAGCAATGAAAGCTAGACACCATATGAAAGATGCAACAAATATCACTCTACCAAGTTAAAACTGTCTCATCATAAGTGCCATTTCAACAAATTAGTAATACAAGCTAGAAAAGAATGTGAGATGTAACCTATATCACACTCCGAAGTCAAACGTGTCTTATGATAAGTGATTGTTGCAGGTTACACAACAGTAGTAATTTGATGTAAGAACATGGTGTGATAGACAGATATTGTATGTTCTAGAAACAGGAACACGTGTCTTATTCAAGTATAATGTGTAAAGTAAGCAGATGGAATTCAACAAAATTAGAAGCAATACAAGCTAGACATCACACATAACATGCAACCACATATAACAGTGCCAAGTTAGAGGGAGCACCGGTGATGCTGCACTAGGGGAGACGTGCTCATCATAAACACAGCTTTGTTGAGTGTCTATGCATGTGTTGTCTTGGAAATCATCTTGGGGGTGTGGAGGAGTAGAAACTGTAGAGGCCCTCCGTTTGGAAGGAGCACCTTTATCCGCTGCCTTGCTAACTTCCTTGCGCTTTATTGATTTTGAATTGTCAAGTAAACCCGACAAGAAAAAGCAATAAAATTCTCAGAACTCATTCATGCATGATACTGACAAACACTACTTTAATGTAAGGCAAACACATGATACCAGGATGGAATATGTACGAAAAATAGGACGGCATGGCATGTTCACAACTGTTTGTGTAAACTAAGCAGAAACCATTCCAGCAAATAAGAAGCAATGCAAGCTAGACACCACATGAAAGATGCAACCAATATGACTCTGCCAAGTTAAAAGCGTCCCATCATAAATGGAATTTCAACAAATTAGAAGCAGCGCATTCTATAAATCATATGAAAGATGCAACTAATATCGCACTCCATATACTAAAGGTGTCTCGTCATGTTGATTGATGCGGGATACAAAAAAACAATAGTTTTATGTAAGGACATGCTTAATAGACAGATGTACTATGTACTAAATACAAGAAGGCATGCCACATTAACAGGTATAATGTATAAGCTAAGCAGACTAGCACATGCAGTTTAACCAGATTGGAAGAATTACAATCTAGACACCATATGCAACATGCAACCACATATCACGCTGCCAAGTTAGAGCAAGCACATGCGATGCTAGTGTAGGGAAAATGATGTGATCAACTAGAGAGCTACGTTCACTATCTTCATCTAGCATTTCTGTTTCTTGAGAATCATGTCGGGAGGCTGACGCTGCATTCTTTAAATGAGGAGTAGTCCCCTTTCCTGCCTGCCTCGTCATTAGTGATTGATGAGGGATACACAAGAACATTAGTTTGATGTAAGAACATGGTTAATACACAGATGTACTAGCATGTACCAAAACAGAAAGGCATGTCATATTCAAAGGTATAATGTGTAAGCTAACAGATGCAATTTAACCAAATTGGAAGCAATACAAGCTAGACATCCGGCTGGAGTGGTGAGCATGATCATCTAGGACCTGAGAGCCTGGTGGAAGGCGGGCTGCTTCGCCACTATCACAGCTTTTTAGTTGGCTTCCAAGTGATGCCTATCTTTGCTGGGCTTGTCACTGGCTCGGCCAGTGCCCCGACTAGCTATTTGTCTTCTGGTGCTCACAGGATGGTGGTTCATGTAAAAAAATATCTTTCCTTATCTTACCGACTTCGGCCTTTCAAATACAAGCTAGACACCATATGGAACATGCAACGACATATGACACCGCGAAGTTAAAGCAAGCACCTGGGATGGTGGTTCATTGCGAGCGAGGTCATCAACTCCAGAGCTACGTTCCCCGTCTTCATCTGCTGACACTACACCCTTTTAAGCGTTGAAACATATCTTGCCTAGCCGCACACCAAACTGGAGCGACTTCTCTCTTTTCTTTTTGGCTTCTCTCCTGGCAGCAGAGTCTGAAATAGCCTTGCATAAAAACACAACAGTGAGAGTAAGGGTGAAGTGTGTGCAGAACTAGTGCACTGTAAAAGTAGCAGATAGCAGGTGGCTGAAAAATAAATGACAGGAGACATATGATAGCTCTACAACATTGCATGGCAAACAAAATTAGATTCTACTCTGTATGGTTTTGTAATATATGAGCATAGGAAATGCAGGTACTCCTCCAGCACACCACCACATGTGGTCATATCTAAGATAACAGTCGACTGAAAATAAATAGGTCAGTCGATTTTTTAATGAACCGTCCAATATATAAGGAACGGGCAGATGGCCTTCGTCTACCTCCCGCCAGTCACTGTTGACGATCTTTCTCGAACCGCCAGCGACAACCGGCCCAGACGCCTACCTCCGCCGCCCCGCCCTCCCATCGACCTCACACCACCGCCGTGCTTGGCAGCGCCCCCAGGCCATCCCTTTAATCCCGTCCGACCTCCAGATCGGGCGCCAGTAGCTATAGGCTGCACACGCCCTAGGATAAACACCAAGGCGCTGCTTCCCCGGCATAATAGGCGTACTAGCGCCTGTTATGCTGGGGAATGCTTCCGTTAATTGGGAATCAAGTGGCCAGGAATTGAAATTCAGGGAGGCGACGGACCTCTAGCTAAGGTGAAATAGTATATGAGGAGAGACCTTGTGCATCGCGAGTTACTAAGAACATCTAGTATCAAGAAGAAGCGGTCAACTAGTGTTTTCTGTGGGATGAATACCGTGCAAGCAGAGACGTAAGATTTGCACGAATAAGGGAAGAGGAGTACCTTTTTCGGTTGCCGGTGTGGTCACCTCCACAAGTCGTGCTGATTTTCTTCTTTTTACCGGGGAAACCGATGTTCTGGAGGGTGCAGGCTTGGATGAACCCATGGCCAAATTGTTGACTGTGTTGCCGTGGTCGTATGTTGGCAGAGGGGAAGCAGATCCGAGGCGGCGAAGGATGGCGCAGCAGGAACATCTCCGGGGCGGTGGAGGGTGGCGAAGTTGGAGCGGCAGTGGTGAGGCGCAGGACGGCGTGGTTCAACTGGCTCGGGTACGGACGGCTCGGCCTCGGCTTCAACTACTAGTCGTGGAGGGCGTTGCGGTTGAGGTTGCGGTGGACAACAACGTCGGGGTATCGGCTCCGGCGTGATGGAGGAGGGCGGCGGTTGATGGGTGGGATGGGGTGGCGGACGGAGGACGCCGGGGTTTCGCGGCTGGTGGAGAGGTAGTTTTGGCGCCCACGGAGTACGAATGGGGAATCAGACGGGTGGGGGGGGACCATGTTTCGGTCTAGGACGCGCTTGTTTTTGGCTTTTTTGAACAGAAGATGGGACACGCTTGTTTGAAATTTGGGGAAAGTACAAACTTTGCCCCCTCTTAAATTCAGACCTACTGCAGGTCGGGGGTAGGATGGTAATCCCAGGTGTCCCAAATAGTGGGCGGGAGCGATTTCGGCCGCGCGCATGTGTGCTTAGGCGGCCATTGTGTATGAATGTTTTTCGGATGCGGTTGCGTGGCGTCTAGATGAAGCTACAAACCTACCCCGGTTTAGACCTTTGGACGTCGGGTCGGTAGGTTTCACGGGTCGGAGTTATTATTATTTTTGAGGGGGAAGGGTCGGAGTTATTAGAAAAGTAATTTCCTTGTACTACCAAACATTGGTCTCACGCGATTTCGGGCGAGTAGAGGCTCTTTTGGCGTTTCGTTCGAAAGTTTGAAACACAAGCATTCACGTTTAGAGTAATCTTGAACTATGAGGATTGACCTAAATATACAACATTATATTTGACCTTGTATGTTTGAAAACCTCATTAAATTATCCGCTTCTTTTTGAAATTTTGACACTTGAAAATCCTATAACTATGATTATTTTGGAATGGAGGAGCTAAATTTGAATCTATTTTGTACACGACTACATATGCTATTATGTACAAAATCAGAGCAAAGATTGGTGCCCCCATAATTTAGGTATGGTTTACAAATGCCATGATATCAAATTCAAATAATTGAATGGACTTCATGTTGAATTCGATTTTTTTAAACCACCTTAAGTTGAATTCAAATGTATGCTAGTTCATAGGTAGTAGCTATTTATAATGTCCATTGTGTAACTTTCGTATGTATAATGTGCTTTACACACACAACATGAACTATACTCATGTTTATATTCGATTGCTAAAGCGATGCATTGTCTGGAGTTCAAAATACTAACTATGTGGATCAATTATGTTGAATAATAACATAGACATGCTCAAATTCGATAGAATCTAGATGTCTGATGGATCAATGCCCGCTCCTTACGCGAATTGCAAATATCATGATCCCATCCTAATATTTGGATACAATTTATATATTTAATCAATGTGTAGAGCAGTCTTTTACGTGTAGTTTCACTCTCCATCGGTGGTCTCTCACACATGCTCACACACTCTCTCCCGAGGTGTCTTTCTCGCACACATGCTCTAAATATAACCCTCCCTCCCTCTCGTAACCATTTACAACTGTTTTCACTAACCTTTATCACAAGCACTCTTCCTCTCGCAAACATACACACGCACAATCCTCATCGACCCTTTCTATATACATGGACCTGCCTACGTGTCTCATGTACGCACATTATCTTTACGCCTGTCTCTCATGCATTGTCTCACACCTCTCTTCCTCTCATACGTGTCTCATGGATGCCCCTTAAAGTTAGGTTGGATGAATAGTAATATCAGAGATAAAGGGGTTACCTTAGTCCGAGAACCTAGGGTTACAAATCCTATCCGGCTTTGTCAGTGGACACAGAGTCCTTCACAATTCTGCTATCTTTGTCTTGTACGACTAGTCATCCGTGGGTCTTCCTAAATGCGTCACGGGCCGACCAATGTGGCGCAGGACGAAACAGAACGAAGGGCCTCACCTCGACCCACCGGACCTCACACGGTGACACACCCTCTGCCCCCCACGTCTCATTATCTTCTCACACCCACACATACCAACACAAACACCACACACACAGAAAATTTCTCCTGGTGCCTCTATTCCCTCCCCCCTTGCATATACACATTGAAGGGAATGGAATCTCTTGTCGTGACGTCATATTAGTCTCTCTCTAGACCACTCTCATTTCTCGTGCTATCTCTCCCACGCCCCCCGTCGGCCCCACTATCCATGCCTCTCTCGTATACGTAATACACACACATACCTCTCTAGGCCCCGCCAAATGCATCAACTACACATTCACACATGTTACATCACGTACCCCATTGATCTAAAACGCCCTCTCTTCACGTTTATTTCACATACAACATTCCTTTTGAATAAAGTGTGGCCAAAAAATTATTTTAGAGTTTCTACATATATACAACATTACAAAGTTATATGGAGGAGTACGAACACTAATTTGCATTGCATGGTGCCCACAATGATATTTATTCCGCACTGTGAATTTGTATATTATTATACTATATACAAAGTTAGTCATAATAAAGAGAAACGAAGAGCATCTCTCTCTCCATCGCATACCCCCCCTGTACGCCCCTTTCACATATGCACACAAACTGCATCCACGCAACACTCACACAAACACATGCACCCACACACGCACGCAACACTCACACGTACACACGCAGCCACGCACGCACGCAACACTCACACGCACGCACACAACACTCACACGCACACACGCACGCATGCATGCACACACCAGTACACCACACGACCAACACACACTCTCACGCTCAAGTGCTCAACTTACACGTGCATGCGCACACATCAGGCCCTGACGGACACATACACAATCAGGTGATTCCTGCGCACGGGTTGGAGCCTTGTCGCGCCTGCGTAAATTTGTGTTTATCTGACCTTTTGCCCATGCGAACTGACAGGTAGGACCCACAACGAACATGGTCAATTTAACTAGTCAACATGGCGCCATGCAGACTATTTGGTCGGTCAACAGAGTGCAATCCGATGCTGAGCTGTGAGCAAGTGACCGTATAATCACCGCAAAACGTATATAGTGACCGTAATCAGCTTATTCTGAAGTTCGGTGACTGTATTACGCTTTTCTCTCTGTAGGCCCTCCAAAACTACATCTCTACATGTTCTCGCATGTTACATCTAACAACTATGCAATACAACACTACTACTACACTCTAACACAATAAACCATATGTGTTTTTAGTTTTACTAGATATCATATTGTTACTTATAATTATTCAGTTTGCATACATTAAAATTGCCTTTGAAATGTATGGCCAGTATCATCTACCGCGTGGGAAAAATCCCGCCCTTTCCTGTTTAATCGGGTTTGTATCGATGGATCGTGCGAAACAGCAAAACTATAGTACTATGTAGTACAAGTGACAGTTCACTGGGCCGTCGTGTCGTCTACTCCTCTGTCGTAAGAGTGGAGCGCTCGCTTTCATAAATCTTCTAGTCCCTTTCGCCGACATGTGGGACATCAAGCTACCGGGTCCACGTGCCATACCGGAATACAGTGCAGAGCAACCGAGGTGAAGCACCCCAGTCATGGCGCCGGCGTAGTAATGAGAAATGAGGCGTCAAATCACAAAGATGCACCTTTCCCGTAGTTAAGTTGGAGGGAGGAAGCAACCATCATTTCACTCGTTGCTGAATCTGCTTCTCCCTCATCTTCTTCAACTTAACCACGTGTTGCTTCTACCATTGTTCTGTCTCATGTGGGATGCGGATCGGCTTGGTAAAGCAGTGACACGTGGGACCGCATGTTAGCAAACCGCCAGGACAACGTCCTCGAAAAATAGGAAGCCTAATCCTAGACTTACAAAGGGCTACGTAGCTGCTACGTATACTTTCCATCTAATCTATATATGCCCCCTTGATTTTCAGGTGGGGTGGGCCTAATCCTCTCCTTTAATCCAATCAAATAGTCCCACATCACATCAGTTCGTAACTTTACGTAAACCATTGCGTGGATGTAGCATTGCTCAAATAAGAAACCTCCCCCGCCATCCATGCGGCAAAATCACCTCCTTTTTACTAATCTCGATTCTATAATTTTTTAGATCAGTATAATTGAGATTTGTATAGATAGCACACAGGAGCAAAACCAAGTGGTACGGTTAAGGGCATCCACAATGTGTAGCCAAATGTGAAAATAGCTTTTGGCATCGTGGGAACCATTGTGGACGGTGTTGCCAAAGCCAAAAAGATGGAATCGAAGCTCCCTGATTGATTGATTGAAGGAATAGAAAAATGCAACGTCTCTCCTCTTTCTCCCATGCTTGGATGCATGTAGTACAATATAGAGCACAGAGTCTACTCCCCTGTCCCTTCTATCACAAATCACAAAGAAGTGAGGCATCAAATCACAAAAGCACAGACGAAGCAACCATCATTTCACTCTTCGGTGACTCTGCTTCTCCATCGTCTTCTTCGAGAAGCCATCTCACTGCATTAGTTACTCCTAGTAGTACTAGTAAAGGACTTCCTGGATGCAAATAAGGCGGTTGTCTCGGCTTGCAGGCGGCACTTGCGAACGACTTACCGTGGTCTCCCTCAATGGTGTTCTCCGTCGAACGCACTTTGCCAAACCACCAAAAAAAATATCGTCGATGTAACCGCAATGGGGAAGGAAGTCAAATATAGTTACTACCTTCATTTTTTTGTACACAAGGCCAGTATATCAAAATTACAATTTGCAAAGGGCCACTAACACTAATCGAGGCAAAATTGATGGGGTTAGCAACCAAGGACATTAATATCCCCTGCATGCATGCGGAAGTGAGAAGGTTGGTTTGCATGGCGCTGCATTAATCAAGTGATGAGGAGTGAGATGGTTAGCTCTTTAGTCTTTGGAGAAAAAATACGCATTAATTGACACTTGAAACGAGGATTTGTATCAATTAAATCTCGTGAAGGAAAACCCAGCCTTTCTTTTTTAACACTAGTACTCCTAGTATGCACGTACTTATCCTGTTTAGGTCTAGGCCTTGCATTGCCAAACTTCGCCACACATTTTTGCCAAGATTGCCTAAAGTTTTCAAAATGAGAAGGAGGTCCACTTGCGCACGGCTATCGCGGTCGCACCGCACCCTCACACGGTCGCTCCTGCACGCCGCGGTCGCACCGCACCCTCACACAGTCGCTCCTGCACGCCGCAAACCCAACCAAGGGAACTCACCCTCACTTACACGTGCTGTCGCGTGTGAACACACCAAACTCAGCCATCCTATCGCTGACACATAATTTTAGTTTCATAGAGTATGTTTATCCAACCGCATGTTGGGGAGTATCTGTACGGCCCGTGCGGTGGTCTGTTGGGGAAGAAGAAGAGGTGAGGAAGAAGGAAAGAAGGGTTAGGAGACGTAGGATATTCATCCAACCGCCTGAAATGGTAGACTGACCCTAGTCAGGCGACTTGCATAACAAATATATGTTTTTACACAGCAAAAGATCCATAAAAACAACAACATAAAGAAAAACTATCACTGCTCGCGGAAAGAGATGACCTCGTCGTCTTTGGTTGCCGGCGCGAACCAGCCGTTGCTGCCGACGTGTGTCTCCGCACCGTGGTTGTCCTCGGCCTCCAGCTACTCGTTCAAGCGGAGCATGCGGGCGCTCTACACGGACGAGAGCACAGCCCGGTTCAAGTCGAGGACGTCCGGTTCCGCCTGCAGGAGGGCCTCGATGGCAGCGGCATCCGCGCGCTCCGCGTCGAGTCGAGCCTCCGCCGCCCGGTTCAAGTCCAGGACGTCTGGTTCCGCCTGGAGGAGGGCGTCGATGAGAGCGGCATCCGCGCGCTCTGCATCGAGTCGAGCCTCTGCTGCCCGGTTCAAGTCCAGGACGCCCGGTTCCGCCTGCAGGAGGGCCTCGATGGCAGCGGCATCCGCGCGCTCCGCCTCAAGTTGAGCCGCCGCCGCCCAGTTCACATCCACAACATCCGGTTCCACCTGTAGGAGAGCCTCGATGGCAGCGACATGCGCGCGCTCCACGTCGAGTTGAGCCTCTGCCTCCCGGTCCTCCTTTAGTATCGCCATGTTGAACCGCTGGTCCGCCTGCACCATGGGGGACTCGGACGCCGGCACGAAGTCGACGTCCATCGTCTCATACCCATCAGGGGCCTTTTGTGCCGTGACCTGCGCCATGAACATTGGATCGGCTTCCTCCTTGTAGCTTGGCTCCAGAGAACCCGGGGATTGGCCCGCTGCAAAGCGAGCTTGGGAACGGAGGTCTGTGGCACCGACCACCGCCGTGATTTCTGCGCGGCGCTTCGGCGTCAGCATCTTGTAGTAAGTGATCTTGCGGCGCACCATGGCTTTCCGGCGAACTAGGGGACGCTTGATGTGGGCTAGGGGATCGAAAGGTGGGGGAATGGGCTGGAGATTTGGTGTGGTTTTAGGGCAGTGGCTGGCGTAGGCCGAGCAGCGAAGGGTCTGGTGTGAATAGTGGTTCCGGTGACGACCGGTCAATCGGTTTTGACTGTACATCGCTCTTGTCGCGTTCGTGTTGCAGCCCGGCACGTTGGACCCTCCGCGTCACTCACCGAATGGAACACGCTTCGTCTTGCGTTTTCGCTCGCTTGTGGGACCGCAGTTGAGAGCAAACCGATGTCCCTCCCCCTTCCCCGCCCGCATCATTTATTATACCACCACTCCCTCCGTTTTATGCGGAGTAAGTAAAAATAGAGGGAGTATACTATGGATGAGGATCCCCTGACGTGGCCGAACCCATTGAGTAACTGACATGCGGGGCCTAGCAAGCATGGGGTCCGCCAGTAAGTGACCGAAAGGGAGGGTAAGGCAGGGATACCTACGTCAGAGGATCCACTTCCACTATACTACTTTGACCAAATGTTAGAGTAATAATATATGACAAGCAACTTACACAAATGTTAGAGTAATAATATATGACATGCAACTTACACAAAGCATACAGGGTCTAATGCGTTTTTCGAGGCTAACTTTGACCAAATGTTAGAGTAATAGTATATGACATGCAACTTACACAAAGTATACAGTCAAATTCGTATGTGAAAGGAGTTTCCAATGATATAATTTTCACATTATACATCTCATGTACTATTAATCTTGTCAATAGTCAAATTGGAAACCATCTCGAGTACAAATCTAGGAGTACGTACTACCTTTTTGATCAAAGTAGATATACTTTGACTACACATAAAACTTATATGTAAACTAGAAAGGATAGGAGGGAGTATATTGTACGTTCAAAAACGAAACGAAAATTGAATACCCTTTATATATGATTTGCAGATGCTATGATCACCGGTTCAAAATTTTGAATCCGCCTTAGGTATCACGTGCCCCCACTCGTTCCCTCTCGATTTCATCTCGGGGTCTGGAGATCTATTGAAAGAGGACTAGGGTGGGTACATGCGAATGATACTCGGCGGAATGTTCAAATGAGGCATGCGGGAGGATGGACTCGACTGGAGGGCGACATGATCGATGGAGAAGAGGGTTGGAGAGGAATGAGAAATAAGCAAACGCCACATGATTATACTTGAACGACTTAAATAAACAATAAGTTGTCTCGCTTGTCCTACATAGTGAAAGGCCTAATGCGCAACGCGAAGCACTGACGCTCGAATATGGCCGGGAAAACAGGGAAACAGACATGTGGGGCACACCCGTCGGGATGACGTAGCGCAGACTAGTTCCAATGGAGGAGCTGCCCACGACCTCCTCGCCACTGACAACAGTTCATGTGGGTCGTTGGGGCCAACAACGGGGCGCGGCTCCAGCACCGCCTCTGGACACGGCGACCGCGGTGAGCGACACGCTCATATCGTCGCTAGACATGGTCGGTTTCAGTTTGCCGAGGGTGGCGTTAGTGCTGTGGCACGACCAACAGTATGTTTGGTTTGTGCCCAAGGTTGCCCCATCAAAGCATTGGGTAGCCAAAATTTTGGTTGAGGTATTGGTTGCCCATGATTTGGCCGACATTGGCAAGAAAAATGAACTTGAGTTGGCTAGAGTTCATTGGCATGCCAAAGAAATGGCAACCATCCAAACGAAGACCAATCTTTGGGTCATGACCAAAATTTTGGTTGAGGTATTGGTTGCCCATGATTTGGCCGACATTGGCAAGAAAAATGAACTAGAGTTGGCTAGAGTTCATTGGCATGCCAAAAAATGGCAACCATCCAAACAAAGACCAATCTTTTGGTCATGACCAAAATTTTGGCAAGGTGCACTTTGGCCACAATCCAAACACACCCCAACACCCGGCTCGTCGAGGATGCACGGGGCACCGCAACACATCCGCAGAGTGGTGTAGCGCGGCCTAATGCATCCTCTGGACTTGAGACCATGCCGGGTCGTCTTGCTTTTTCAATGACATGCGGGGATCGCATGTGAGCAAAGGGCATCTCCAACGTTGCCACGACCGCAGTTGACTACCCTGGCACACCAAAACCCTCATTCCTCGCGCCGTCGCACGATGCGTTCCCAGCTGGCGCCAGCTGCCCGCATTCATGCCGTCCGTTCGTATGTCATCATTAAGAGGCTCGGTGCCCGCGGAACCAACTCCAGCGACTTAATGACGCACCCGGACGCTTGGCCTCACCGGAATGCGATACTTAAAGCGGCAACGCCCAGCTAACCTCCACACCATAGCGCATCGTCCTCCTACCTGGAACCACATCCGCCATGACCGCAAGCGCGAACGCTCTGTGGGAGAGCTTGTCTTCGGGGATGGAGCTCGAGGTCACCGCCCTCGCTCAAGTCACCGCACAAGCGGTGGCCACGCTGGCGGCCGACGACGGGAGCACCGTCCGCCACGCGTCCTACTTGCCGCCGTCCAACGTCCGGCACCGCCGAGGTCGGGGACTCCTCCGAGGATGAGTAGGGCATGGGAGGCGGCAGGGCATGGTGTGCCAACTAGCCGGTCCGTCTCCCGTGTTCTACTTTTCCTCGCAGGAGACCGCACCTTCACTTCACGGGTCTTGAACCCCGCCCCCGTAAACGGAGATCACAGATGGAGGACGCCGGTCGCCGCCGTAGAATAGGTTTAGGGTCGGGGTTCTTTTTTTTTTTTTTCTTTTAAAATTTGAAATGTAATGAAAATCTGCCGTGTTTGCATTAATCTCGGCCGGTGTATATGAACTTTCACAATAATATACATATTGTAGGAGTACTAGCAAGATGCCCGTACGTTGCACGGAAGATCAAGATCTTGAGGGAGAAAAGGATGAACGTGGGAAAGCCTTATCTGCAAATGTGGAGAGGAGTGCGGGTAAATTGTCATAGTTTCCTTCCTATCCGTTAGATATAGATCGGACGACCTATATTGCAGGATCGGACACATCTTTCTACATCTACGGGAACCTACAAAGGGTTAACATAAATTGCCTCTCTCTCTCCTCCCCTGATTTTCATGGTGGTGGGCCACTCCCTCCCCCCAATCTACAATCAATAGCTCACACGTTTCACATTACATTAATTACGTAACTGGGATTACATAGGTGTAGCATTACTCGTCGTAAAAAACCCAACTAAGCCAACCTCCCAGCATATGGCGCGGGAAAAGACCCGACCGCACCATTTCGGTCGGGATTACCGGATTACTAGTAGTAGTATCGATGGATCGCGCGAAGCAACGGATTTTTTTCAGGGAGCGAAGCACCTAGTTTAAAAGGAAAAAATGTGGTACACTCACAGCACTCCTGTCGCGGTCGCATTGCACCCCACACACGTTCGGTCCTGCACACGGCTCACGCAAACGGAACGCGCTTCGGCTTGCCTCTTCACTGACACGTGGGACTGCACTTGGAGAAACCGACCATGCGTCAAACTCCTGTCGCCCACCGCGCGAAAATCCTCCCCCCACACCCAAAAATTCCCCCCAAATCCGATTCAACCGCCCTTCGGCCAACTAGCCAATAATATTCCCCAAACCCCCCTCCCCCCTGTCCCTCTCCACTCCATTCGCTCCACCAAAGCCGCCCTCCCCGCTGCGCCGATACGTCGGCGCCGCGGTTCGGCGATCCTCTCGCTCCCACAGTACGCTCTCGTAGACTGCCGTCCTCTAGCCGCGCCGCCACCTCTGGCTACGTTCTTGTGGAGGCGCACGGCGGTCAGCGCCGCCACCGCTGGCGACGTTCGTGTGGAGACGCATGGCGGTCAGCTTCTCCCACGGTCCGCGCATTCTATACTGAGGCATCGTTCATATTGGTGTAGTGCTGAATGTTAGCTGATAGACGCTGTTAATCTCACTGTTTGCCGAAGTAGTTTACTGTCAATATGCTCTGCTTAAGAAGCTTCCTTGCCCTGTTCTGCACTCAATCTGCTTAGCTGAGATGGCATGCCAAGGCCGATTAGTTGCTAAAATATCCTGCCATATATTTATTGTGACGTATATTGCCATGGTCTAGTAGCCAATCTGTTAGCTGAAATAGCTACCGTTTTATACTCGATCTTTGTTGCTGCGATGGCCTTCGATAGTTCGATGGCTGTGTGCTCGGCCTCATTGACTGCTGAAACAGCCTGCCATAATTTGGCACTCAAATATTTGCTCAATTAGCTTTACATATATTTCGTTACTTAGATCTGCTCGTCCAAATATCTTGCCATAGCTTTAGACATCGACCTAGGTATTTTTTTTCTGGACTTCATAAAAAAGCATATATGTTTTTCCTATAATATCTAGTAGAAGAACTAATTTGTATGTCTAATAGATGGACATGACTTGGATAACTTTTGGTTGAAGATTCTCTGCTGCATATGTCGAGGGGGTTGAAAACTTCATGAACTTTATCAGAGTTGAGTACGGTGGTCCGAAATCAGATGTGCTCTGCCCGTGTAGTAGTTGTATGAATTCAGTTACAAGACCCCAGTCAACTGTGAAAAATCATCTACACTTGTATGGGATGTCGCTCACATATACTAGGTGGGTTCATCATGGTGAAGCTGTGAACGTCAATGTTATTGACTACGTGGAAGCAGCAGATCACCATCTTGATTTGCCTGATGCTCAGGTGGAAGAGGAGGAGGTGGTGGTGGTGGTGGAGCCAGTGAGTTTGACCAACATTGAAACAATGCTACAAAATGCTAGTGCATTCCGTGAACTTTCACCTGCAGAAGAAAAATGGTGTGCCCGCATGTTGGAACAATGCAACGTTGCTGCCACCCCAGGAAATAAGCTGCAAGTATTCTCAGCTATGGTCACCTTTCTTCAGGTGAAGACATTTGAGCAGATGACCAACAAATCATTCGATGCAATGTTGGCTGCTTTCTGCGAATCTTTCCCAGATGCGTCTGAGCTGCCACACACCTACAGTAAAATGAAGAATTTCCTTCATGCAGTTGGAATTGGATATGATACGATCCATGTTTGTAAGAATAATTGTGTTCTATTTCGGAAGGATTATGCCAACTTAAGTGAATGCCCGAAATGCAAATCATCAAGATAGAAAGATGGCGATGCTGTGAAGAGGATTCCTCATAATGTTCTGAGACATTTTCCAATTACACCAAGATTGCAGAGGTTGTTTCATGATGCTGAAACAAGAGAGGATGTACTGTGGCATTCTAGGAACCAGGAGTACAGAGATCAGAATGTAATGAGCCATCCATCTTATGGTAGTGAGTGGAAAAGCTTCAATGATAAACACAAAGAGTTTGCTGCTGACCCGAGAAACATTTGAGTTGGCTTAGCTTCAGATGGATTTAACCCATTTGGCCACCAAAGCGCCACATATAGCATGTGGCCAGTGCTTGTTATCCCTTACAACATGCCTCCAAATGTCTGCACCAAAGAATCAAACTACATGATGGCCTTGCTCATCCCAGGTCCAAAATGTCCTGGAAAGGATTTTGATTTGTTCATGGAGCCTCTTGTGGAGGAACTTCAACAGCTATGGAAGGGTGTTCTCACTCGAGACCTATATAGCAGCCCACTAGCTGATTTCTTTCTGCGTGCTGTTATAATTTGGTGCATCCATGATTATCCGACTTTGGGCACTATGTCAGGGCGAACGACACATGGTTACAATGCATGTGTTCGCTGTGACAGGAATCCGCTGTCATACGCAATACTTAGCAAGATCTGTTACATTGGACACCGCCGTTTCCTTGCCAAGGACAAGCCGCATCCTAGAAAATACCAAAGACATGTATTCAATGCAAAGCATGAAAACCATGATGCGCCAAAGAGGCTCACCGCCGATGAGTTGCAAGTGGAATTAGAGAAGGTCAGGCATATTACACCAGGAAACCATCCTGGTAATGGTAGCAGGAAAAGGAAGCATGGCAGGGTAGAAGAGAGATTATTGTTTACCTGCAGGTCCACTTTGTGGGACTTGGAGTATTGGAAAGATTTGGATCTGCGGCATAATCTTGATGTGATGCACATCGAGAAAAATATATGTGACAACATTATCGGCACACTTCTTAATATTGAAGGCAAGACGAAAGATACCTTAAAATCTAGGATTGATTTGACACACCTGGGTATCAGAAAGGATTTGCAGGTGCAAGATGAAGGTAAACCACGGGATATGGCACCAACTGTGTATGTCTTGGACAAGGTAAAAAGAAAAGAATTCTGCGAGGTCCTGTCACGTGTGAGATTCCCACATGGATTTGCTTCCAACCTTGAAAGGAGAGTCAGTGCAGATCGAAACAAGGTACAAGGGTTGAAACTCATGACTGTCACGTCCTACTTCAAAGGGTTTTACCTGTTATCCTTAGAGGATTGGGCTGCCCTGACTTATACAGAGCAGTTGCAGAGTTGGGACAATTCTTCAGGGAACTCTGCAGTAGGAATATTAGGATAGATGCTTTGGAGCGTCTTAGAGACAAGATACCAACTATCCTATGCGACCTTGAGAAGATATATCCTCCAGCCTTCTTTGATGTGATGGTGCATTTGGATGTACCCTATTGAAAGCCAGCTAGGCACTTTCAAGGGCTAAGTTAGGAACAGAGCTAGACCCGAGGGTTCCATTGCAGAGGCCTACATTGCTACAGAAGTGTTGACATTCTGCTCAAAATACATTAAAACAGCTGATCAGCTTAGCAAAGAGGTGGGTGAAGACAATCCCGGGCTCAATGTTTTCGATTATTCTGTTCGAGTTATAGGGAAGAGTCGACAAGAGGACAAACCTAAAGATTTGGACAAAATGGTTTGGTATGTGTTGAATAACTGTCCTGATATACTACCTTATATCAAGTAAGTGCAGTACTGTAGCTTATACATCGTAATCTACTAAACTTGCAGCACGTTCTTATATATATTTAGATGTTTGACGCGATCACTATGTTGTGCAGCATCTACAAAGAGGAGTTACTGCCGCAAAATCCCAGAAACATTGACAAACTGGTTATGGCAGGATTTGCAAAATGGTTCAAGAACCATGTAAGCTTTTGAAGTGCACTGTCAGTTTTTTTAATATATTGAGTACATAAGATGATCAGCTTGTCTATTTTCTAACCATAGGTTAAGAAGATGCGGGAGGATGGGCAGGCAGTTGATGATGCCCTTTACTCACTAGCAATGGGTCCTGATACTCGGGTAAGACATTATGAATCTTGCGTTGTTGAAGATGTGCACTACAACACCCTTGCACGAGATGAAGGCAGGAAGACAGAAAACAGTGCCATCATGAGCACGGATACGTATGACAAAGAGACAACTGAAATGTATGCTAACATAACAGCCATTATTCAGTTGCAGTATATCTCCAGTTTCGAGGATCATCAGTGTGTGGTTCTGTTGTGTTGTCGTTGTTATAACCTATTTCCCAGGATCGCAAAACCCAGAGCTGATGATTATTTCAAATCCATCAATGTCAAGGTGGCGTACCAGACCAATGAGCCTTTTATTTTGGCAAATCAAGCAACACAGATATTTTCTTGGAAGACACATTTGCACGTAGCGATGACTGGAGAGTATTGCAAAGGTTTGAGCAGAGGAATTCGTTTAATGAAGTTGCACAACAAGATGATGCTTACACTGCTCCTGATGTACAAGATATAACAAATGTTCCTAATATCTTTGAGAACCATCACGTCAATGACGCCGGTGAAAAGATTGCCTGTCGTGCTGTGGACATACAAGAGTTGATCAAGAAGAAGCCAACGTTCGAGGACGTTGAGGACGAAGAAGAAGATGACACCGTGGGGAATTACGATTCAGACTGATACACATGGCGAAGATGTTGACGCTGCTGCTGCGGATGATGATTACATTGCTTTTGTCGTATTTTCCTGTCAGAAGACGTTTTTTTATCTACTATGTGAAATTGTGTTTGCTATGATAACTGAAACCTGATGAACATGTTGTTTAGTATTTTGCTGTGAGAACATCACTTGTTATGTATGCTGATTTGTGTTTGGTGATTGTATGACAACTAAAACATGATGACATTGTTGTTTAGTTGTACTCATATTTGGCTGTGAAACTTGAATTTGATGACATAGTTTGCTGTTGGACTGCAATTTGCTCGACGTCTTCGAATGAGAACAAAGCTGACCCGACAGGGCCTCTGCTATTTATTTATTTATATGAGCAAAAGGGGATACCCCCTTATTTCCGTTAATAGAAATCATTAGATGTTCACAACACTACGCCCAGCCTGCTACACAGGTTTCATTCATTACTAGTTTCAACACAGTGCTCATGTCGTAGCCACTGAATACATCACGAGTGCTACATACACTTCAAATAAAGAGACAATCATCCTATAGAGCACATAGATTTTGCCCATTATCTTCATAAGCTCTTTCATCTCCTCATTGCTGTCAAGGCCGTTCAGTAGTTGTTGCTTGGCCATGATTAGATGAACTGCATCTTTAACCTTCTGCTCTGCATCTTCCTCTTCTGTCGTTCCTTCAATTACTTGTCCAACACCCCAACCTGCTGGTATTGGGATTCCTCGACTAACCAAATAATCAGCTTAGTTGCATTCCCCCACATCAGCAACTTCCCAGAAATACAAATCACATGAATCTTCCCTTTTCTGCACGAATCAAATTGGTAGATCATCAACCAAACTATTAAAAAAATCAGCAACTGAAAGCAGCAGAACAACACTTAAACATATTATTACCCCATGATTCGGGCATTTGTAGAAGACTCGGCCAGGGTTGCGGATTGTGGTTGAGACGCGACAGATGACTCTGCGTGATTTGCAGCAGTGGCACCACACCAACGGCAGCGGGTTGCGATGAGCAATCGGCTGCGGTGCGCGTGCCGGCGAGGGTGTGATGAGACCCACAGGCGATGGTACGGGTTGCGACTTGGCGCATATCTGGTTGTTGCCTGCTGAAGAGCAGGTGGACGAGCAGCCAACGGACATGGTTGCTGCGGCCAGAGCTTCTGATGCTAGGCAGAGTAAGTAGAGAAGAGGAGAAGCGAATGTTGGATATGTCAGTTTCATTACTTGCAGAGTAGCATAGCACCATATGTAGTCATAGTCTAGGTTTGGATTTGAACCAGCTACAGGAGCACGTCTTTCTTTTTTCTAAAACTCGGCAACATCTCATTACTGGTACACTAGCTTGTTCTGTACGCCTTCCCAAGTCTTTGATTTTCTTTCCCTTTTTTGCGAGGAAGGAAGGAGGACAAAATTGAGAGTTCCTGGGACTCGAACCCAAGACCTCTCGGTTGAAAACCAAGGGTGCTAGTCACTTATGTGGCGAACGTTCCTTGTGAGGAGGACGGCAGACGAACGCATTTTCCTCGCAGTTTTCTTCCTATATATAAAAAAGTATGCTACTTGGTGTCCTCTTAGTCAACAAACGATTGTGCCAACCTTGACCGTTGGATTGACATTCAATGTCTGTCGCGTTTCTTCAGTCTCTTCTTCCTCGAGCCGCCAAAGCCAAACCAGCGCCGGCGGGACCGCCTGCTCCCGCCTCCCACAGCTGGCTGTGATCTGCACCGGCTCCTGTTCGTTCCCGTCCGAGGCCTCACCATCATCCTCCGCCTTGGTTCGCTCACCGCGGCGTCGCCCTCCGGTGTTGTCAACATGGTCAACAACTGAGAGGAATAAGGAGACGACTGTACATGGTGAGGATGACAGTAGGGACCCAGCAGCGCGCGCAGTAATTTTGTTTTTTCAGGACGGAGAAGGGTATCAACTGGGTTGTGCGGGACCCATGGCCCGTCTAGCCCAGGCTTTTATTTCATATGTTTAGCACATGACCAGCCCAGTTTGTTTTTTTCCTTTCTGAAAATTGCTAGCCAGCTATTTTTTTGCAGAATAACCAACGTAGGCCTACTTGCTTTTCTACGCCCTGCTGGGCCGGAAATCTTTCAAGACCAGGAGGGATGCATTTTGCCTAGAAAATTGGCTATAAGTAATAAGAAATGGGCTATAAGTAATAATAAATGGGCTGTAAAATGAAAAAAATACAGCAAACAGACAATTAGTTCCAAAATATTGTTTTCTTTCGGATTTTGATATTTTAAATTTCATTGTTTTTGTGCGGGTAAAATTTCATTGAATTTAAATTAAGGTATATTTAGATTTAAAATTAATTTGAATCTGGCTAGAAATTTTGGGCTGTATGCTGTTTGGGACATATTAGGAGGCTGACTTGTGGGTGTACTAGGTTGACGTGTACTTTGGCTTTCTCAACTTAGTCCACAAACGATTCTAGCAGCAGTGACCGTTGGATGTTAATCCAACGGCCGTGCTGCTTCTTCAATATCTGATCTTCTTGCTCCAGCCGCCCAAACCAGCTTCGGTGGGACTGCCTGCTCCCGCCTCCTGTGGCCGACTGTGCTGCCGCACGGGCCGCACCGCCCCACCCTACTTCATTGCTGGCCAGGCCATTCCTCTACTCACCCACACCTCCTGTTATTTTCCGGCGACGGCAGCTGGACCAGTAAACCCTCGTACTCCCCACCGCGTGGGCAACCATTGCCGAGTCTTCCCCGGCTCCGTGCCGTTCCCTTCCTAGGCCTCGCCGTCGTCCACCGCCATGGTGCTCTCGGCGCGGCCTGGTCAACTTGGTCAACGAACGACATCCATCGGCCGTGGACTGTATGCGCAAAATAATGATTCCTCCACCTGACAGCTGGGACCCACCGGAAGGGCCTCTGTATTTCGCGAAAAAAACATTCCCCCCGCTGACATGTTGGACCCACCAGCTATATCTCCGCACGCAAGGAAGTGCCTCCTTATTATGCCCAAAAAAATGAATACCCCCTGCTAGCTGGGACCCACCATAGTGGGAGGATGACTTGTGGGCCAACAAAGTTGACAGGGACGGAGTGCTTTGTCAACATAGTCAATATGAACGATTCTAGCTCCAGTGACCGTACGATGTCCATCCAACGGCCGTAGTGCTTCTTCAACCTCTGGTCTTCTTGCTCCAGCCGCCCAAAGCAACGCCGGTCGTGCCGCATGCTCCTGCCTCCCGTGGCCGGCTATGCTGCCATAGAGGCCTCACCGCCCCTACTATTCCCACCGCTAGCCAGGCCCTGCGCGACGGCAGCCTCACACCGCAGCCGAACCAGTGAACCCTCGTAGTCCTCTCCGCGCGGGCTTCCACTGCCGCGTCTTCCCCGGCTCCGCGTCGTCCCCTTCCTAGGCCTCGCCGTCGTCCAACGCCGTGGTGCTCTCCGCGCGGCGTCGTCAACGTGGTCAAGGAACGACTTCCATCGGAAGAGTACTGTACGTGGAGAGGCTGACAGCTGGGTCCACAGCCACAGCCCAGTTTTTTGTGATTTGCCAAGTAAGTCGCTTTGTCAGGCCTGTTGGGCTGCAAATCTTTCAAGACGAGGAGAGCTTTCATTCGGCTGGCCGAGAAAATGGCCCATCAGTAATGAGAAATGGGCTGTACGTTTTTAAAACACATCAAACCGGCAATTAGTTTCAAATATCTTTTTTTCATTTCAAGATTTTAAATTACATTAATTATTATGCGCGGAGAATTTGTTGGATTTTATATTGATATACATTTATTTTCAGAATCAGTTTGAATGTGAGTCAAAATTTCAGGATTAAAAACAGTTCGGACCGCACCGAAATATGCAAAATTTCGTATAATATTTTAACCATGGCCACAATTTGGGCTGTAATGCCAACAGAAAGAATATGGGCTCCAAAAAAAACCTTAAGAATTAGCAAATGTGCTGAAAATTATTAGAAATAATGGCAGATGGGCTGTATGTTGTTTTCCATAGATTTGAGGCTTTCCTAAAAAAAGGTTGACGCACAAGCAGTGACTGTTGGATGTCCATCCAACGGCCGTCGTGCTTCTTCAATCTCTGCTCTTCCTGCTCCAGCCGCTCAAACAAGCGCCGGTGGGACTGCCTGCTCCCTCCTCCCTGCGGCCGGCTGTGCTGTTGCGCAGGCCTCACCGCCCCACCGTACTCCCATCGCTGGCCTAGCCATCCCTCTACTCACCCACACCTGTTGTTATTCTCCGGCGACGGCAGACGAACCAGTAAACCCTCGTATAGTTGTCCTCCACGTGGGAAACAACTGCCAAGTCTTCCCTGCCTCCGTGTCGTTCCCTTCCTAGGCCTTGCCGTCATCCACCGCCCTGGTGCTCTCCGCGCGGCCTGGTCAACGTGGTCAATGACTGACATGCATCTGAAGTGGACTGTACGTGGAGAGGCCGACAGCTGGGTCCATGGCCGCACGCAAGGAAATGCCTCCTTATTATGCGCAAAATAATGGTTCCTCCACCTGACATCAGGGACCCACCGAAAGGGCTTCTGTATTTCGCGAAAAAAACGTTACCGCCGCTGACAGCTCAGACCCAGCAACTATATCTTCGCACGCAAGGAAGTGCCTCCTTATTACGCACAAAAAATGAATACTCCCCCTGTTAGCTGGGACCCAGTATAGTGGCAGGCTGACTTGTGGGCCTACTAAGTTGACGGGGGCGGAGGGCTGGGTCAACTTAGTCAATATGCACGATTCTAGCTCCAGTGACCGTACGATGTCCATCCAACGGCCGTAGTGCTTCTTCAACCTCTGGTCTTCTTGCTCCAGCCGCCCAAACCAGCGCCGGTCGTGCCTCGTGCTCCTGCCTCCCGTGGCCGGCTCCGATGCGGCGGAGGCCTCACTGCCCCCTACTACTCCCACCGCTGGCTAGGCCATCCCTCTACTCACCCACACCCCCTGTTACTCTGCGGCGACGGCAGCCTCACACTGCAGCGAACCAGTTCCCTCGTACTCCTCTACGCGTGGGCATCCACTACCACGTCTTCCCCGGCTCCGCGTCGTCCCCTTCCTAGGCCTCGCCGTCGTCCACCGCCCTGGTGCTCTTGGCGCGGCGTGGTTAACATGGTCAAGGAACGGCTTCCATCGGACGTGGACTGTGCATGGAGACGCTGACAGCTGGGTCCACGGCCGCAGCAAGGAAGTGCCTCCTTATTATGTGCAAAATAATTATTCCTCCACCTGACAGTGGGGACCCACCGGACGGGCCATCGTATTTCGCCCCCCTGACTGCTGGGACCCACCAGCTACATCTTCGCATGCAAGGAAGTGCCTGACAGTCGGGACCCACCTGGTCGAAGCGTATGTAGCATTGTCATTTTGGTCGCGAACATGTATGTACATATATACTGGTGGATGTATAGGCGCGCACGTGTCGTAGTAGAGGCGGCCAGGGTGCAAGAAAGAAAATACGGCCATGTATGTGTACATACGGGCGGGGTCTCAAACGCCTACTCGAGCATACGTACGGCGAGGGCTCGTTGACATGGCTGGGTCGGAACGGAGAAACAACATCGTCGTGTTCATGGGGAGGCAACGGAATGCGTCGTGTTCATGGGGAGGCAACGGAATGCATCGTGTTCATGGGGAGGCAACGGAATGCGTCATGTTCATGGGGAGGCAACGGAATGCGTCGTGTTTATCGGGAGGCAACGGAACGCGTGGGAGCCAACTGGCTGGGTCCGAACGGAATGTGTGGTCATGTTCATCGGGAGGGCTTGGACGGAACAGGCGATGGAAACGAGGCCTGTCATACCGCACAACGGAGAAAACGGACCTCCTATGTTCGGAACGGGGTCCTGTTGATCCGGAGGGGTCTGGCGTACCGCAAAATGGAGGTCGGACCTCCTACGGTCGAAACGGGGGTCCTGTTCATCGGGAGGGGTGTGGCGTACCGCAAAACGGGACTCCATGGGATACTGTTCATCTCCACCGTCGACCCCCTCCAGCCTCCACGAGATACTGTTCATCCACCATCGACCTCCTCCAGCCTCCACCTGTGACTGTTCATCCACGGGCTCCAGTTCATCCAGCCTCCACCGCGCACTACTCCACCGGCTACTGTTCAACCAGCCCTCTCCATGGGCTCCTGTTCAACCACCACTCCACGGGCTACTGTTCATCCTGCCCTCAACCGTCTACTGTTCATCCTGCCCTCCACGGGGTGGTCCTATTCATCCAGCCCTCCACGGGGTCCTATTCATCCAGCCCCAACCGGCTCGATCGATCGAGGTCCTGTTCATCCAGAGGCAACACCATGGGGTCCTGTTCATCCACCCCCACCGGGAACTGTTCATCCAACCCCCCGCAACGCTCACTGTTCATCCATAGGCAGCATCGATCGGCTTCAATTAGCAGCAGTAGCGAAGGAATCGCTCGATCGGGTTCACTTAACAGCCATCGATCGATCGCTCGGGTTCAGTAATGCGTAGCCTGTAGTGCAATCGCTCGGGTTCAATTAGAGCCCAACGCCTCGCTCGGGTTCAGTTAGAGCCAATGCCCCGCACACACACGGGTACGTGTACGAGAGAAACGCGCATCGCTCGGCCCCCGACCTCCCACCGTAACCGGGAACTCCCTGAAATTTTCCTCGCCCTCGCTTCTACCACGGTTTTTTCTGTCATGGACGGCCCAAAGAATGTCATGCAGCTGCGTCTCCGGCCTGCCCAGGAAGAAAAGCCCATTTTCTGTCATGATTTTTTGTCATAGAAGTAGGAGCCCACCACATCTATGATGATACCGGGTTTTGTCACAATTATCATCATAGAAGTGTCATATGTATGACAAATTTTTTTTCGTTTGGCCCAAAATGTCACGGATGTGTCTTTTTTTTGTAGTGAAGGCTTCAAATGTGCAATGTTAAAAGTGGGACTAACCCCAAAATCTGCAGGCAGCTCAAGTTTATATGCATTATCATTTATTTTCTCTAACACCTTAAAAGGACCATCAACACGTGGCATTAGCTTTGATTTGCGCAAATTAGGAAATCTATGTAACCAAACAAGATCTCCAGGTGCAAACACAACATGTTTTCTACCCTTATCTCCAGCAAGTTTATATTTAGCATTCATACGCTCAATGTTTTCCTTAGTTAACTCATGCATTTTTAAAATCAATTCAACATGTTCTTTTGCATCAAAATTAACCTTCTCCGAAGATGGAAGAGGCAACAAATCAATAGGTGCACGAGGTAGGAAACCATACACAATTTCAAAAGGGCACATCTTAGTAGTAGAATGCAATGAACGATTATAAGCAAATTCAATATGAGGCAAGCATTCTTCCCACATTTTCTTATTTTTCTTCGAAACAACCCTAAGCATAGTAGACAATGTTCTATTGACTACTTCAGTTTGTCCATCAGTTTGGGGATGACAAGAAGTACTAAAAAGCAGTTTAGTCCCCAACTTAGCCCATAAACATCTCCAAAAGTGGCTAAGAAATTTAGTATCACGATCTGAAACAATAGTATTTGGCACACCATGCAAGTGAATAATTTCACGAAAGAACAAATCAGCAACATTAATAGCATCATCGCTTTTATGACATGGTATAAAGTGTGCCATTTTTGAGAACCTATCCACGACAACAAATATGCTATCCCTCCCCTTCTTTGTTCGAGGTAAACCTAAAACAAAGTCCATAGATATATCCTCCCAAGGAACACTAGGTACAGGCAGAGGCATATATAAACCATGAGGATTGAGTCGTGACTTAGCTTTTTGACATGTAGTGCAGCGAGCAAGAAAATGCTCAACATCCCGTCTCATCTTTGGCCAAAAGAAATGTGTAGCAAGTATATCCTCCGTCTTCTTGACGCCAAAGTGTCCCATTAATCCTCCTCCATGTGCCTCCTGCAACAACAAAAGATGAACGGAGCTAGCTGGAATGCATAGCTTGTTAGCAAGAAACACAAATCCATCGTTAAGAACGAACTTGTTCCAAGTTCTCCCTTCCGTACAATTCTGCAATACATCTTTAAATTCAGCATCATGCACATATTGATCTTTGATGGTCTCCAAACCAAATATTTTAAAGTTAAGTTGTGAAAGTGATGCGGAGCATCCTTCCATCATCCCATGGACTCTACATTGATACATCAAGCCCCACGTGGACCTACGACAAGAGCTAGAGCTCGTGCTTTGGAAACTGAGGTGGACTCCTTCCTACTTAACTTGCATACGGATATGAACGGAACATTGTTGCTACATCACCAAAATATGCCATGTCTCATTAGGTACAAAGAGGAACACCACCAAGAGGCTCAGGAGCATCCACAAGGAGAAGAAGGACCCCCCAAGGCTACACGGACCAAGACGGAGTGCAACAGCAGCAACACTGGATGTCCCAGGTGACCCCGTGCGCACGGGCCCCCGAGACCCCGTGCCCACGGACTATCTAGGGAGTTGGCGCTGAAGCACGCCGTGCACACGAGCCTGTACCGTGCCCATGGGACCCCCATGCGCACGGGCCCAACTTACCCCGTGCGCACGGGCCTCCCAGGATGGCCGGCTCAGATCTCCTGTTCAAGCCCCTCTTCATCCACTTCGACCCCAAGCCTATATAAACCGTACCTAGGGTTATGTTGAGGGTTAGAAAAGTATTTTAGAACACAAAGAGGGCTTTGATCATCTTCCTCCTTTTGGAGATCTAGACCTCCTCTTGGAGTAGCTCCTCTTGGAGATCAAACCCTCCTTCTTGGGGAAGATCATCTTGGATTCAAGACCTCACCTTGTGGGAAGAACTTTACCCTAGTGCTATTTTCCTTGAATTGTTCATGTAATCTTGTGGATCTCTTGTGTGCTACTCTAGTGGATGTGATATTTGGGTTTGTTTGAGTGGTTTGTGTTCTTGTGTTCTTGAGTGTTCTTCCTCTTTTCCCTCTCCAAGTGTGAAAAGATCCCCTCTAGGGTTTCACCCTACAACATCTTGGTATCATGAGCAAGGTTGATTCACATCTTGGAGTCCCATCCCCCCATTTGCTAGCTTGATTTTGTTGTTTTCGTCCAAATTCGAAAATCCCCACAAAAATAGCCCAAATTTTTTTCTTGCAATTTGTTGGTTCTTGTGAGATTTGGTTGTTTTGGTCCACGAATTTGGTGTTTGGCAAGTGGATCCACCCATCTTCCAGCTTCCCCACCCTTCAGATCCTCGAAATTAGCCTTAGCTTTCAAGAATCCCATGGATCTAGAGCTTTTCATCCGCTCCCAGAACACCCCATGCACACGGGCCCTCGAGACCCCGTGCACACGGGCCTCACTTACTCCATGCGCATGGACCATCCAGTGACTTTCGGCCATCTTTTGTTTGCACCATTTAGTTTCCCAACCAACACTCATGTTCCCCCGCACTATTTCTCGTGGTTGTTTGAGTTTCAAACCGCGGTTTCTCTTGTGTCCTAAGGCGTTTCGGCTACTTAGGCTCATTTGGGCATCATCATCGCCGCCACTCGATCATCAACTCAGACACCACACCGGCTTCAAAAACATCATTCTTATCCTCGACGACTCTCACCTTTGCTTTTGCATTGATAACTCGAGCCATTTCGCGTCGCTTACCCATCGAGACTAGCAAGTTGAGAATTGCCGGGCCATGCTATTGTGCATAATAGTGATCTAGTTACCATCTTTGTGCCATAAGTCTCTCCCGTGCATATCTTACATACTTGTCTCATATCACTCTTGGCTCAAGCATCAAAAAAAGATACAAGCAAAGCTTTTAAGCACAAGAGAAGAAACAAAGAGCTCGTAAACAATAGCATCGAGTCATTTTGCATATCATCTTCGACACCTCATACATAGCATAGTTTGGATTGAAGACGACACGTTTCTCTTATAGGTTGGTGCACATGCGTATCTAGCCCATTTGAGCAATCGAGCTAGCGTATCTCTAGCATTCGCACAACAAGAGCATTTTCCGTGGTTGCACATTTTGAGCTCACCCCTTGGTTGTGCGGATCCCATCTATCTTCCGTGTGTGTGTGTTCCTAGTGATACCCTTGGGTTTGATCTATTTGCTTTACTTGCATTTCGTGAACCTTCTCAACCTTATCGATATCTTGACTAACATTTGCTTGAAATTTTTGCCACCATCCTAACCGAGCTCCTCCATAAGCCTTTTACTTGTAGGTGTGAGAAACAAACCCGGTTCCAATTCTACTATTGAGGCATTACATTGAGTCACACCTGTTACATCCTCAATCCTCGGAAAAGGTAAGTTCGGTATTGTTCTCTCACTTTCCTACTCACCCCACTTGGTTATGATGGATAGGCCAAGTTCGTCGGCGAACCCGCTTTTCGTGGATCAAGATGGTGATAACGAATTCGTCACCAAGAACCACTTCTTCATAGCGCAAAGAGCTCTCCATCAAGAAAATGAGGCCTTGGGTGAACGCCTCGACCGACTCGCTGCCGACGTTTGTCAAGCAGAAGCAAGGAACCACGACTACATCGACGACAAGTTAAATACACAAATGGAAGAGCTCCGCAACATGATCGTGCGACGCCCGCCTTCCTCGTCTACTTCATCAAGACGGCGGCACTCAAGCTCAAGTCGACACACTTCGGATTACTCATTTTATGATACAAGTCCTCCCCGAGCTCGAGCCCCTCGCCGTGATGCTCCCCAAGATCGCCATCCTCCAGACAATCCATTCCATGGGAATGGTTTACAAGACCGAGTTCGAGCACGTGAAAGGACAAGACACCAAGCAATGGAGCAAGAGCAAATACCTCCACAAGGGCCTCGTCAAGACCCTCAAGTCGGTGAGGCAATTCGACATGCACAAGAGCGCCATGAAGCACCAGCCCTCGAACGTGAAGCGCAAGAACTCGAAGCATAACGCACACTCCGCGACGCCACTCGAGCCGTTGAAGAGCGCAACCGCCAAGTGCGAGAACAAGATGAAGCTCCTCGTCGCGAGATACATGAAGAATCAGCGCGTCGTGAAGAGCTACAAGAAAGGTGCAACCAAGCGCATATCCCTCGTCCTCCTCCAAGACAAGAGAGACACCAAGCGGAACAAGTGCTTCAAGACCCTCCTCCATGCCAAGAGCGACATCAAAACCGCTACTTCGATGAAGAACTCCGCTACGGCAAGCTCATGTTCACCATGCCCATGTTCTCCGAAAGCAATGATCCCAAAGAGTATCTCCCATGGGCCTTGAAGGTGTACAAAATATTCCGTCTTCACAACTATAACAATGAAAAGAAGATCGCCATGGCCTCCCTCAAGTTCCAAGATTACATTCTCATTTGGTGGGAACAAGTGATTGAGTGACGACGTACAAGAGGTGAACCACCGATCACAACTTGGACGGCGATGAAGGATGTCATGAGAGATCGTTTCGTTCCCACACACTACACCCGTGATCTCTTCAAGAAGTTGCAACTCCTCAAACAAGGCACGAAGACGGTGGAAGAATACTACCAAGAAATGGAGATTGCCATGATACGAGCCAATGTCAAGGAAGACGACGAGCAAACAACGGCACGCTTTTTGAACGGCCTCAACCACCCAATCAAGCGGATTGCCGACATTCAACCATACTCAAACCTCATCGAGCTAGTTCATCAAGCGACCAAGGTCGAGCGACAAGTCCAAGATGACTTCAAATATGCCAAGTACTCTCCCAAGACCTACGTCTCCTACTCTCAAGCTCCCGCGACCTCGGCAACTCCTACCTCAACTAGAGCATCACCAAGTACCGGCGACAAGTCAAGTCCCAAGCAAGCTCCGCCTTCCTCGACTCGTCCTCCGGCAAGCAACTACAAATTCAAGACTCACTCATCTTCGGCGCCACCGAACGACCCCATCAAGACAAGTTCTCTCAAGTGCTTCACATGTGGTGGCCGGGGACACAAGTCCTTCGAGTGCACAAACAAGCGACCATGATATTCAATGATGATGGCACATATGACTCGATGAGTGAAGAAGAAATGGAAGCCCTTGAGCACGTGGCCATGCACCGGCGCGCGAACGAAGATGAAGATGACCAAGTGTTTTGCGACAATGATTCAAGTCCCTCCCTCATGGTCTCCAAGGTCTTGACACTTCAACACCACCAAGACAAAGACCAACGGTGCCACATCTTCCACACAAAGGCCGACATCAATGGGCGTTCCGTCAAAGTCATCATCGACGGAGGAAGTTGTCACAACTTGGCAAGTGAAGAGCTCTGTTCCAAGCTGCAATTGGTCAAGAAGAAGCACCCGCATCCCTACAAGGTGCAATGGTTAAGCGACTCCGGAACTATTCAAGTGGAGCATACGGTGCAAGTTTCTTTCAAGTTTGGCGCCTACGAGGACACCTTGGAGTGCGACGTGGTCCCCATGTCCGTGTGCCATCTCCTCTTGGGGAGGCCTTGGCAATTTGACCGCGGAGTCATACACAACAGACGAACCAACCACTACAACTTCAAGATGAAAGGCAAGGAATATGTGCTTCGACCAATGTCACCAAGCCAAGTGATCGCCGATAAGAAAGCTTCCACCCATTGAGGAGACCCTAGTGAGAGAGTGAACCACCAAAAAGAAAGTGAGAGCCACAAGCCAAAATTGAGCGCCTCTTCGCCAAGAGAGAAAAACTTAGTCCTCCTAGCCACAAAAAGAGAGATGTGAGAAGTGTGTGAGAACCCATCGAGTGTCATCCACTTTGTCCTCCTATGCAAGGATGAGGTGACACAAACTAACGATTCTAATCCTCTTCCTCTAGTATTTTCTACCTTGTTGCGGGAATTCGAGGATGTCTTTCCAGATGAGCTACCTCCCGGTCTTCCTCCTCTACGTGGCATTGAACATAGGATCGACCTCATCCCCGGCGCTCCTCTTCCGAACAAGGATCCCTACCGCGTCAACCCCGAAGAAACTAAGGAGATCCAACGGCAAGTACAACAACTCATCGACAACGGTCATGTACATGAAAGCTTAAGCCCTTGTGCCGTTTCGGTTATACTTGTGCCCAAGCAAGATGGTACTTTTCGAATGTGCTCCGTTTGTACACTCATCAATGCTATCACAGTTCGGTATAGGCATCCCATACCTCGACTTGACGATATGCTAGACAAACTTAGCGGTGCCACTATTTTCTCCAAAATTGATCTTAAAAGTGGTTACTATCAAATTCTCATACAAGAGGGTGATGAATGGAAAACAGCTTTCAAAACCAAATTTGGCTTGTATGAGTGGTTGGTTATGCCTATGGGTTTATCGAAAGCACCCGGTACTTTCATGCGTCTTATGCATTATGTCTTCCGCCCTTACATTGGTGAGTTTGTTGTGGTCTACTTCGACGATATCCTTGTTTTTAGCAAATCTATCAAAGATCATGTCACCCACCTTCGCACCCTCTTGCAAACCCTTCGCAAGGAACTTCTTTTTGCAAACATGAAAAAGTGCATTTTTGGAGTTGACAAGCTTGTTTTCTTGGGTTTTGTAGTATCCTCTAAGGGTGTTCATGTTGATGAATCTAAGATTAATGCTATTAAAAATTGGCCCCAACCAACCAATTTGCAACAAGTGCGTAGTTTTCTTGGTTTAGACGGTTTCTACCATAGATTTGTGAAGGATTTTAGCACCATCGCTTCACCTTTGCATGCTTTGAGTAACAAAAATGCACTGTTTGTTTGGGGACCATCCGAAGACATTGCTTTCAACGAGCTTAAATATGCTTATTCATGCTCCCGTGCTTGCGATGCTAGTTGTAATGGCATAGGAGGTGTGTTAACGCAAGAGAAGCGCCCCATAGCATACTTTAGGGAGAAACTTTCCGGAGCGCAACTCAATTATCCCATCTATGACAAAGAGCTATATTCCCTGGTGCGAGTCTTGCGTGAATGGGAACATTACCTCTGCCCTCATGAATTCATTATCCACACCGATCATGAAACACTTGAATATCTTAAGGGTCAAACTAAGTTGAACAAGCATCATGCTAAGTGGAGTGAGTTTATTGAGTCATTTCCTTATGTCATCAAGTATATTAATGTAACACCCTCGATGCGACTATATCTCCCACGTGTCGAGGCACGACTTAGAGGCATAATCGCATTGAAGGCATATGTCGCAAGTTAGGCAATCTTCACAACATCCCATGTAATATAGTTAATAAAAGGGGAGATAACATAGTTGGTTTACACTCGCCACGTCAATCAAGTACATAAATAACATCACATCATTCAAACACTCATGGCCCGACTACGGCGCCAAAATAAAAGACAACCCAACATGCGACACGGTCCCGATCACCCCCAACTGGGCACCACTACTGATCATCAGGAAAGGAAACATAGTATCGTTGAGAGTCCTCGTCGAACTCCCACTTGAGCTCAAACGCGTCACCTGGAGCGGAATCGTCAGGCCCTGCATCTGGTGTAATAGTAATCTGTGAGCCACAGGGACTCAGCAATCTCGCACCCTCGTGATCAAGACTATTT